>NC_066861.1:17833919-18138252 GCF_025177605.1 Cucumis melo
AGTCAAAATGTTGACTTTTGACTTTGACTAAAATGGTCAAATTGACCATTTTGCCCTTGACTAAAATTAATGGGAATATATAAAAATCCCATTAAATTGAATGGTGAGTAGTTCCACTAAATGTTAGTGGAATACAAAGTGTTGAAAAATTAGCTAACTAATTACATGCAATTATGCATGTAATTAGGTTATAAATAGTTAATTTTCTTCAAGCGATAGGAGGATGCTTTTTTGGCTAATTTTATAAAAAACTTCCTTCCATATCTCTCTCTAAAATTCTTCATTCATCGAGTACCACAACCTGATTCTTAGTGTTGAATATAGCAGGTGAATTTAAGTGGTGGTTTCGGGTGTGTGGTCTTGATAAGATTTGGAGCATCAGGGAGCTTCAAAGGTAAAGAATTTCCAAAGAATTTCTTTAACCGTAATATTTATAATTAGGGTTGTCTTAAGCATGTTAATTACTAATGTGTTTAGTTACATATAGAGTAATTTTTCGATCCTGTTTCCAATGCATGTGTATGCTATCCTTCAAAACATGTGTTAAAAACAATGGTTAACTATAACCCAACACGTAAAGAAGCCGACTAATTCACTTCACTATACATAACATCACTTTGAAAGAAAAGTTTAGAAATCTTTGTTCTTTTCTTTGGAAGGGCCACTCACAAAACTAAAACGTTTTCTCCTAACCCCTTTCTTAACGCTCTTCTTCTTCTCCTCGCTTGATGTTCTCTTGGCAAAACTTCAACATTTAGAGCTTCCTTATAACTTATTTTGAACTCAGAATATCTATTCATGTGAATTAGTCAGCCTTAAACTCTTCTTAGGTTGACAGTTCCTAACTTAGTGCCTTACACGTGTAGGTTTAATATTAACTCTAATCAAACTTAACTCTAGCCCAACACGTAAGAAGCCGACTAATCCAAATTAGTGAATCCAAATTCCTTTCCTAGCTTGGCTCATGCTCGCTTAGCTCATAACGCTTACTAAACTTCTCTTCCCATGTTATCTTGTCTTAGCACATCGTCTAGCCTTATTACGTGTAATACCCTTCCTCGAGTTGCCTAGTCAGAACTCATGATCCTTCCTCAAAACGTGTTTTTCATATACCTAGTACTTGTATAACTTCCTTCCTCTAACTTTTTTGCTCTAGAACGCAGGTTTTACATTGACATTGTATCTTACTATAAGTAGTTTTTGAATAGAGAAATTTTAATTTGGTTGTTTACACTACAAATATGTGTTATATTCTTGGTTCTTTTTTATGAAATTTAATGCTCTGGGGATAGGTGAGAGACATATGGGGTCTAACAGGAGCTTGGATGATTTATAAACTCAGACATTTATTATTTACTTTGGATGTTCTTAGTGTCGAAACTTCTGGCACTTATTTAAAGGTTATTTGGCTAAATGGAATGTAGGCTTAAGAAGTATATTCATAAGACAAGTCTATTGTCAAACCACAATAAAAGCAAGGAAGGAAGATGCTTAAAGTATGTGTGTGGGTTTCAAAATATAGATTTCTTTTAACTGCTCATATTTTTCGTGGCCATGACTACATAATTCTCTCTGCATTCTTAATTGATAACCTGTAGAAATACAAGTTACTATAACCTTTTAAGTAGAACAATGGAGTATTATTCCAATAAAGAGGAGAATAATCCGTAAAAATTCATAAGAAAATATGAACAAGTTGGAAAAAGGCAAAACACCTATTTATCACATTTTTTCTACTTTTGATGCAGGATTCTAGCAAAAAGAAGTTGAAAGTGGAATGAAAAAGCTACCAAAGGCAACTGTTGCTCGTGATAACCAACTTGGGGATACATGAAAAGATATCTGGTGATAAAAATTGCTAGAAGACAAAAACAATTGGTGAGATTGTCACAAAGAAATGACGCAACATGTTGAGTGTTGAATTACAGTGTTCAGAAGCTAGAAGATTTAATGGCACATCAAAACCATGTGCAATCCCATCAAAAACATGCCTACAAATAGATGTCATTAATTTCATTTTTGGAGTGATATACCGTGTGGTAGAGGGAAAGAGCCTCAACTTAATTCCTAACTTTTTTTTTCTATACTTTAGGTGAGAGCTTAGAGTGAGAGTTGTAAAGAAACACCTCATACCATTCTACTAATTTTGCAATAGATATCAATAGATCCAAAGAATGCAAGTCATTGCATTCTGCAGCTCAAAATACTTCTCTTCTTTATCAGTTGTAATGTTTATTTTAATTGTATTGATAATATGAACTTCGTGGTTGAGAGGCCTACAAATTTATTATTAATGTAATATAATTTCAGTTCCATTCTCCCATATCTTTACATATTGCTTACTTTAGGTTTTTATTTAATCAATGAAAACAAAAGTTGGTTAGTTATTTGAAAAATCTGAAAGCTCATAATGTTTGTCTTGTTTAGCTAGAACTTGATTCAACGCCTAATTCTATCATAATGAATGAATTACATAGTAGGAGTTAATTACTTGAAAGAGCAAGTTACTAAGACCTCACTAAACAAGCTGAAAAAGGATTTTAGAAATAAAATCAGCTCTACATATTTCTTTTTAACATGCATGTTTGAAATGCGAGTATGTGTGGCATCAAGGTGCCAAGAGGTTACTTGCCTTAATTAAAGGATGAAACTTGAACACTGTGACCTAAAAGATTTAGATATGAATAATGTAATAATTTTAGCATTTTCATCACAAAAGACGAGTAAATGTAACGAAAGCACAAAGAGGTTACCCGCTTTCATCGGAGTTGATTAAATAATTTTTATCACCACAAGGGATTACAATTTTTCTTGTATCATTTAATAATGTAAAGAGCTTTCCTTTAATATTTATTGTCTTAATTAGAGTTATTTGTGTTACATTTGTTTTTACAAATATATTTAGTTTCTTTTTACTAAAAGAAAAAGAAAAAAAGTTCTTAACTTTATGGATTTTATTAATATCTTGTTTTAAAAAAGATATTTTTAAAACTTAAATTCTTTGATTCTTTGATAAGACTTTTGACTTTAGGAAAATTTTTCTTTTGAATTTTGGTTATCTTCGAAAAGTCGATTTCTTTAATCCAAACCAAAATAACAGCAGCAAAAAGTCAACAATAAACATCGTATAAGCTCGTATAAGCTTCTTACATCTACAAAAAAGAACAAAAAGAAAAAACTTCAAAACTTCATCAGAAACAGCTTCTGGACTTCAACAACTACTCCTACCCCCTAACTTCACAACCACTCTTTTTCCCCTTTGAACTTAAAATAAACACTACTCCTGAGCTGAATTAGCAATACATAAGTAGGGGATAAGAGTCTTCAGGTGTCGAACAAGCGAATCAACCTCCAACCTCCTACCAGACAAAAAATTTATAGATGTATCTCAGCTCGAGACTTATCTGTAAACATGTTGATGATCCTGAAGGCTAAATCACAATGAAGAAAAAACCCAACATTTTCATCTACATCATCAGTGTCAAACACACGGGGCTTCCTGGAGGGCTTTATATCATGTTCTAAGAGAGGAACATGACTTCCTTGAAATAACCTATAGGTTAATGACAATGTTTTTTGGTTAGGACCAGGAGCATCACTTGTGGTCAAGATATCGGTATTTTGATGACCTAGTAGGCTTGAGAACAACTGAGGCAAAGGGATAGGAATCTTTACACCAAATGTTCCTACATATCTCAATAACTGATTATATATAAGGAGGCCAACATCAACTAAATCATCATTCAAGATTTGATAAAGAAAAGTCCCTAAAGCAACAGAAAAACTGGAAGCATGTAAAGAAAGGAACCAGTTAGTAACACCAATCTTATGAAGAATGGCATATTTGATACTCAGTTAGACAACTGGAATCCCATTTACTGGCCATATAGACAGAGTTCCTCTAGACAAGACTGAAGCCAAAACATCATTGGATGGATGTGAAGGCGTATAGCCAGATTCCACAGTGTTTCCCAAGAACCCATTGATTATAGTAGGAGAAATGTTGAAGTTTGAGCCTCGAATGTGCACAGTCTGATAGTCAGAGCAGCTTGGATCATTCTATTATTAGCGAGGGATAGAACAAACCCACATTAGAAATAGTCTTGGACAACCCTGCTTTAACAATCAAGTTCATAACACTTAAGCAAGAATGATGCTTATCATACACATTTACTTCATTTGCAATACACCTCTACACTACATACTTCCATCGTTGCACACTTTCTTTGAGACGAAATGAAATTCCATCAATGGGCACAGATGGAATGTTCGGTAGTATCTTCTTTCGGCCAGTTTTGGTAGTAACCATAGGACGACCCTCTTGTGTTTTTTTCATTTTCGATTTTTGGTCAGCACGAGGTTGTTCAGGTTCAGTCGAAGGAACACTCTCATTGGGTTCAACACCATTAGGTGCACCATTAGCTTACCAACATTCTCATGAATGTTCTCACCAACATTATCAGAGGACTGACTCACATGATCAGGATCAGGAACAGACTGTTGGACATCAATAGGTGGACAAGATAAAAAAAGAGACCTAACAGATGGGGAATGACCAGTTTGTTAAGGTTTTCATTTGTGGTAGATGGCTGACAAGGAGTTACCAGAAGTTAGAACAAAGACAATCTAAAAGAAAGAACTACTATTAGAATGTATTGAAGGGACATGAGCATCGACAACAGTGGATCCAGCTTTAGAAAAAAAAAGCTTTCTTCAACAACCTAGCTAATGGAACATCATCCCTCTCATCTGAATCCATTTCAGACATATAAGACTCAGAGACAACCCGTTCAGATTTGATATTATCAATAAAAAACCAATAACATTTTCATCATGCAAAGACACACTTGAGCTATCAGAAAGTGTTACCTGATTCTTCTCAGACAGCAGCCAATAGGGTCTTCGAGAAGGAGTGCTTTTAAAACAATGGCCCCTCATTCAAACGCCATGCATGTTGGTTCAGGTGTTAGAAACTTCAGCAACAAGTTTGGGTGAACGAGCTTGATACTTTCCTCTATGCATATTAGCCTATTTTAATTTCGAAAACCTTCAAGATTGTGAGTTCTTAATTTGTGAAGACGAACGATTTTCTTGAAGCTGAAGGGACTTTAAACAAAACTTACTTCCCCCTTAAAAATTAAGAGACCCTGAATAAAGGCAATTATTAGGTCGACGTGCCCATACATGAAGCCCACTTTTCTTTGCTCCATGTGTCCCCTAGATATATAAATTAAATCTTACAAACACCTAAACTAGCTCTCGAGTGCTTAAAAGAGCTCGCATCTAGTGGTTTAGTAAATATATCAACCAGCTAGATTTGATCGAACATGCTCAAGGATGATAATTTTTCCCTCTATAAGCTCCTTGATAAAATGATGCCTAATATCGATGTGTTTAGTCTTGTTGTGCTGCACTAGATTTTTAGAAATATCGATTGCACTCATATTATCACAATAGAGTGTCATCATATCCTGTCGAGTACCATATTCTTGGAGTATCTGTTTCATCCATATAAGTTGAGTACACCCACTCCTTATTGCTATATATCCTACATCTACTATAGATAATGAAAATTAATTTTGCTTTTTTTTTCTAAACCAGGTGATTAAATTGTTTCCAAGAAAGAAACATCATTTTGAAGTGTTTTTTCTATCATTTGAGCATCCTACCAAATCCGCATCACAGTAGCCAACAAGAATTGAATTTGTATCATAAGAGTATAATACTCCAAACTCACTTGTTGCATCAACATATTTTATTATTTTTCTAACTGCAGCAAGATGTGAAACACGAGGACCAGATTGAAACCGAGCACATGTGCCCACATTGTATGCAATATAAGGTCTACTGGATATTAAATACAGCCAACTCCCAATCATACTCCTTTAAAGTTTATGATCTACAGTATCCCCATCACTGTCTTTGGTTATTTTAACATGAGTAACAGCGGAAGTCCTCTTTTGCTGAGATTTTTCAAGGCAAAACTTTTTAACTATGTTTTTAGCATATTTCTTTTGGGTTCTAAAGATGCCCTCCTTCCTTTACTTAATCTGAAGACCAAGAAAACAGGAAAACTCTCCAACCATACCCCTTTCGAATTCTAACTACATAATATCAATAAAATTATTCATGAGCTCTTTTGAAAATCCTTCGAATATGATATCATCAACATATATTTATGCAACAATCAAGTCTTGGTCAGATTTATTCACAAATAAGGTCCTATCAGCACCTTCTCTGGAATATCCTTTATGACCAAGATAAATCGTAAATCGTTCATACCATGCTTTGGGTGCTTGCTTTAGTCCATATAGAGCTTTATTGAGTTTATATACGTGTTGAGGATAAACTGGATAAAAAAAAACCGTTAAGTTAAGCTACATACAGTTCTTCGTTTAAGTACCCATTTATTGAAAAAGTTATGAGATAATCAATAAACCTTTACTTATTTCTAAAGTAATTAACTATTGTAGTAGCTAGAGGGACAACAGAAGTAAATAACACACGAAGCTTTGGTAACCCAATTCAGTAAATACCACCTACATATGGAGAGCTTTACACAACTCAGATGAGTAATATTATTAAATTCACAGTTGTCAATATAGATCAATACAATAAGGAACATTCTTCTTTAAGTACACGATAACTTAAAGGATTCAAACTCCCCCTGAATGTAAGAGTGAATCTTCTTGAAGATAACTTCACAGTCCCCCTAACTTCATGGTAATTTCTTGATCATCACTTATTCTTTCATATTACTCATCATTAATCACATCGCAGATCAACATGTTGAGACCGTAGTTAGTTAATCGCACTACTTTCTTTCGCTCACTGCTTTACAACGCTTTGTCCATGGAATTTGCACATTATTTATTTGTACATTTAGATAATTCATTGAAGAGACTTACGACAAACAACCTTCTTGACAAGTCACAATGGTTCTTCACCTCCAGAAATTGCACATCATCAACAACAACCAATTCAAAGTTTTTCAAACCATATATATATCTTTTTACAATTAACAAAGACGTAATCATATCTCACAGACCATATCTTCCATTAATATATGAATAACCCATATATTATTCGCATAACTATACAAATCAGTAATAATCGGTAACAAATAAAATCTAACTAGGCATAAAACCTAAATTTGAGTTTTGTTTAGACGTGCAAGCTACTACAAATTTGAGTTTTGACGACACATTTTACTCCTATCCCACCCTTTTTTTATTTTTAACGACACAATGTTTTGATTAGTAGTGTCATTAGAACCTAAATTTGTACTAGTGGCATCAGTACGAGAAAAAATTCATGCCAACCATGTTGTCATTTCATCCATTAACAAAAGAACTTTTTAATAACAGAGGAGCGCACATACAATCCACCACAATAACAAAAAACAATCAGTAGAACATAAAAAATTGTACAGTTAGGCAAGACAGAGACGAATATCATCTTTCAACTTTCCCTTTTCCCTCCGAAATGTACTCCCCCTTACATGTGAAGAAATAAAACTCAAGGATCCAATGGTTCCTGAGAGGAAGCTATATGAGCGTGCAGAGTAGTAAGAAATGACTCGACAGCAGTACATCGTCCAATCAATGTAGTAACAACCTCATAAATTTCCTCAAGAGACACACTGTGCGACTGAGATTCCCCTAACAAAAGTTATACTACTCTCATAACTAACTCTTAGGACAGATGTAGACCAGTAGCCAAAACTAATAAGTTAGCACCAGATTAACTAGAGCCCTATTGAGGTGGTTGAAATGTAGCCGGTACATCATAAACATGCGATCCTTGAAATAATTTATAATTGAGAGTGAGCATCTTTGAAGTAGGACCTTTGGATGTTGAGCTAGAAGGAACCTAGTGATCAACCAAGGAAGGCATATTAAGATGTTAATGTCGTAAGTGTCAACATGGCGAAGAATTTGTTAAAAGATTAACTCACCCACATCCATTAAAGCCTTAATACCAATCTGATATATGATTTGGGCGAGAGAAGCCGAGATGTTAGCCATGTGTATTGTCAGAAACCAGTTAGTTATTGCAATCTTGTGAAGAATTCCATATTTCACACTTAGCTTCATTGTAAAAAATTGACCATCTGTGGGCCAAGTTCAAACCATCCCACCAAAGAGTTCTAGGGCAAGCTGTTCAGAAGTGGGAAGACTAGCAACATATCCGGCAGGTACTGACACATTCAAATAGGAGTTTAGTAGAGTAAGAGACGCATCAACACACTTACCCCTTCACATGTACCTTCAAAAAATCAGGAGTACCTAGTTCATTAAATTTTACAAGAAGATTAACAATGAACTCTCAAATTAGCTTCGGGTAAAACATGACAAGGTTTGTCACGATGCACATCATCTATGCCTTGTCGATCAAATTAATAACTGCAGCGCAAGAACGGTGTTAATCAGAAATCACTGACTCATCTACTATCCAACGCTGCATGACATACTTCCACTTGAAGACACACTCCTTAGAATAGAATGATATTCCATCAATTCGTATAGAGAGTACATTTGGAGGGATCTTACGATCACTAGCTTTAGTTGTGACAATCTTTTACCCCTTTGATGGAGGACGAAAACTTGGTCTTGGTTGTTAAGTGGTAGGTATAGTATAATCTTCAACTCTTTGCTCAGTTGTTGATGGATAATTTGATGTACCCACATCAGGTGGCTCTTTATTAGTTCAAGTCTGGGGATTTATCAAGGAAGAAGGTGGTGAATGCTATACATCAGTCGTTGACACTGGCATATGACGTGGGGAATTATACATAGGTTATGAAGGTCCCTAAATTCCTTCAACAGATCATCAATAGTAGAGTCTGCATTTTTCTTCGCACTTCTGTGATTAGTATTGACTTTAGGAGTAGTAGAATGACGCACTTCGGATGAACTTTCAGAGTCATGCATGCCTTGATGAGAGTCAAACAGCTGATGATAAAGAGCCTTAACAACCAACATCTTAGTCACTCGAGCTTTCTTTGACGACTCTCCCAAGAAACATTTGGTTACCACACTCGCCCAAAACTTGTGTTGCATTATATTGGCTAGGGTAACATCATCATCTACAGAGAAATCGAAATCCATTACTACCATTTTGACGTTCTCTGAAATGGGAGCCCTAAACTCCAAGTATTATTCAGAATTGGGTTGGAACATTCAAGACTCTCCCCCACACTCATTAGTGGGAATAACACGGGACAAAGAGGGTGAATAATTTATAGGGATTTTGTGTCATGTTTGGATAGGGATTTCTTAGATGAAGATAAGTCGGTGATTTCCTGAAGATGCCTCAATCGATGAATAGGGTTGCGAGCCGAAATCATCTTGATTCTTGGAGGTTTCGATGGAGGCTGATTAGAGCTTGTTGATGGGTTCTTTATGGGCAGAGTTGAACGATACTATTTATTCATTATTGACACCATTGAAGAAACTCGAAGAAATATACACCAGAGAAGTTCGAAGCATTGCGAGGAGGGAAGATGAATTATGTCAAGAGATGGAATGCCTAAAATAAATTCTTCCTGTTGAAATTCAACTGACTTCTGTGGAACCTGAATAACTTTCAATAGGCCCACACTTTGAGTTCAACAAGCCCACTGACTATTATTATTATGATATAAGTCTGCATACTCCTAATCCCACAGGAAGATATTCAAATAAGGAGGCTTCCATCGACTTTGTTAAAATATCTACTAATTAGATTGAACGTCCACATGCTCCAACGAGATTACTTTCGTTTTGACAAGCTCCCTAATAAAGTGATGACAAATGTTTATATGCTTTGCCCTACTATGTTAGAGCATATATTTTGATATGTTGATAGTGATCATATTTTCACAATATAAAATCATCGTGACCTGATAGATATCACATTTAGTGATCATCTGTTTCATCCATAGCAATTGAGTGTAGCTACTTCCAACAGCTATATACTCTGCCTCGACAGTGGAGAGTAATATGTAGTTTTGTTTCTTACTAAACCACGCAATTAGATTGTTCCCCAAAAAGAAACACCCACCAGAAGTACTTGTTTTATCTTCAACACATCCAGCCCAATCTGCATCACAATACCTTACTATCACAACAGTGGTGACAAACGACTACCATACACTAAAATTAATTGTACCTAGAACATATTTCAGAATATGTTTAGCACATCATATATGAGATTTCTTGAGATCCACTTGATATCATGCACAAATACCTACAGTGTATGCGATATTAGGACGACTATCATGGCCTTGATCCACTGTTCATCCTTTAGAGCCTCAGTTATGCTGGTGGGCTCTATAGTAGATGTAAAATATATATTGGCGATCATCTTGGCATAGTCTGGCCTATTTTCCTTTCTCATGGTGATACCACTGCTTATTGGGTTTTATGTCCTAAAACTCGTAAATAGTAAATATATAATCAATTGACCGTTATTAATAAAGTGTTTTATTATTATAATTTCAATAAGTGTTATTGATTATATTATTAGTTTTGTCTTAATAACCTAAATCCAATACACTAACATTCTAAGTTGTTTGATGAGTTTTGAACAGTATGTAGAGACATATGGGGATCAATGTTCAAGATCGGCTTAAAGGATCTATAGTATAGGGTTAAGGTTGGGTACCTTATCCTGTTAACACTATGGATACGACTCACTTTTTATTTGATATAAACACATTGATCCAATGTGTTCATGTATGTGACATGCGAGTGAGGGTATCCTATGCAATGAGTTTTCATAAGACTGGACCACAAAATAGTAATCACTAGATGTAACTCCGTTAACTAGTTGAATTTCTATTTCATTAGGATGACTTAGGTAACTTAGTCTTAATCCTGAGTGTATTATGAATTCCTGTTTGCGAGGGATTGTCCTTTGATTTGTACGAGTGAGAGTGGCCAGATTGCCGAGTCAATATGCTTATCATTTTGGGGAAAAGACCGAGTGGGGAGTTGGGAACATAATCACACAAGATGGAATTCACTCCTTCCCACCTTTAGGGTAAGTAAATAAGTGTTCCCTTAAATATTATCTCCAGGACATTAACAAAGGGTCCTACCCTCTCTATGGCACGAGAGGGGTTTTCTGTTTAGTGGTTGGACCATAAACAGGTTGTTCATTAAAGGAGCACTGGTATTTAAGGACTAGAAGTAACCTAGGGGTAAAACGGTAATTTAACCCAGTTGGTGTTATGAACACTTGTGAAGGACTAACTTACAGGTATTGGTTTATATCCATGGACACAGAAATATATCTACAGTGAGAAGAGTTCAGCTGTGAGTCTTTAGTGGAGTGTACACACAGTTAACGAATATTGATTAATGTGGTTAATGAGTTTAGCTAATTAAACTCATATCGTTGTAGCTTCTGATGTGTAGGTCCATTAGGTCCCCTTCCTAGCTCATAAAGAGTAATGAGATTTATTTATATTGGTTGTAATTTGAAATGTTCAAATTTACTTTGGGAATACTTTGTGTAACAAAATATTGGTGAGTTCTGTGAAGACTGAGACGCTCCATTCTCTCTGAAAAACTTTTCTCCATAAAGAAAAATTCCTTCAATCCAATTTGGATCCCACAAACCATCTCATTCAAAGAATAGGAAGGTTTCCAAGTGGTGGTGCCCTAAGTTGGTGTTTGGTAGATTCAGAGTCGTCAACGAGAGTAAGTTCTTATTCTCTGTATTTTCTTCAAAGCATGTTTAACCATAAAAATTATTTTAATTTCTACCAATGTATTAGTATTTTTTAAGGTTCCAATTAAAATTGGGTTTCTGTAATTCTTCTGCATTAAAAAACGGTTTTCATCCCTTCACTGCTAATATCCCCAATAACACTGTTGACTGCATGTTTCTTCTTCATATGTGCCAAATAAGGAAACAGTTAAATACTAGTGTCTTTATTTGAAGAAGCTTCTGTAAGGCCAAATATTGAATGTTCTTCTGATCTATACTACAGATCATTACCTCGACTCTGTTCAGATGAAGCTTCAGAGGTGACTTCTGAAGGTACTTGTTCAGTTTCATAAACATTAGATACTAGTTTTTCAGAACGGTTCTCATGAGTTTTAGTAGACGGTACTCCATCATATGATAGGCTTCTTTCACACATATTCTCAGTATCAAGTATTCAGTCGTTTATAGACTCAATCACAGATTTTGTTCGCTTGTTGAACACTCGAAAGGCTTTGTTGTTGACTGAGTAGCCAAGAAAAATACCTCCATACGACTTCGAGTCCCACTTCTGATGATAGTCCCTATCATTGAGAATCTAACAGTTGCAATCAAATACGTGAAAGTATTTAATATTTGGTTTTCGTCCTTTCCACAGTTAATAATTCGTGAGCATGGTTCCAGGGCGTAGTGTTATACGATTATATATAGCGTGCTGTATTTACAGCCTCCAACCAGAAGTAAAAAGGTAGAGACTTTGCATGCAACATAACCCTAACCATCTCTTGTAGCGTTCGATTCTTCCTTTCTACAACCCCATTCTGTTGCAGTGTCATAGGAGCTAAGAACTCATGGAATATTCCTTTCAATTGAAAAAATTTAGAGAAATGTAAACTTTCAAACTCTTTACCATGATCAGTACGAAGCTTACACATATTCAGATCTTTCTTTCTTTGAAGTTGTAAACACAAGGCCTGAAAGGTCATGAAGGTATTTGATTTCTCTCTAATGAAACGCGCCCATGTATATACCAGAAATCGTCATCTACATTCACTAGAACATATCATTTTTTTAAAGGCTGTCTACTTGCATTGGCCCCTCAAGTCCAGACATAGTAGTTTCAGAACAGGAGTGGAAGATCCATGATCATTTACCTTATGTGAGGATTTTGTTTGTTATTCTGCAGGACATTTTGAGCAAAATATATTGGTTAATTGCTTTAACTGAGGTAAGCCAAGTACAACTACGACCTTATCAGTCTTGTAGATTTTGGCCATACTAACATGGCCAAGTCGATTATGCCACAACACAGTTTCTATTGATCCGAACAGATTACATCTCAACTCCTGACTTTCTTTGTCCTAATGGTAGCAGTTATCAGAGAGTCTTTTTCGTGTCTTAACAGTTTTTTGTTCACTATCCAGTTATTCACATTTCGATTTAGAGAATTTTACCAAGAATCCTTGATCACATAGGTAGGTGATACTAATCAAGTTTGCCATAGCCATTCGATAAGGCAAATATTGTTGAGTTTGGGTCCTTCTGGTAGACCAATATTCCCTTTACCAACAACATTTCATTTCACACCATCTTCGAACATTACTCGACCTATCTTACACTGATTTAATTTGGCAAACATAAGTTTGTTACTTGTCATATGTCTCGATTAACCGTTATCGAAATACCAATCTTCAAAGTTAGCTGTATGAACAATGGTGAATGCTACACAACACTTAAAACTTTCTTTAACTATTCATTCCATTTTTCTTTGTTTGAATCTTGGAACTGCTCCTCTCCTATTTTGATGAGCAAGATTATTAAATCTACAAAGTTTGTAACAATGGGGTCTGGTAAGACCAGGTTTTCCACAGTAGTGTCATATCCATTTATGGGCCATGCTTACCTTTTTCCTTTTAGTTTCTGAGTTTTATGATACAACAATATTGTTTAGATTCTGTTGTTCAAAGCCTCATTGAAAACTGGAGCTTTTCTTTTGGATGACACTTGATATCTCGAATACCCGAGCCCTTCATGATCGTTCTTCTATTCTCCTATGCTGGGAATGTTGTCTAGACTTTGTGTTCCAGGAGAGTGCATTCTCACTAATTTCACTAGTGTTTCATACTCACTACGCACCTTCATATGTTTAACTTTAATAGTAGAGGTTGCAGTAATCAGACAATGGTTATCTTTAAATAGCGTTAGAAATCCCACTCGGTGTTATTTCAACAGTTCTTGATCTTGCTTCCACAAGTATAACAATTATTCAAAGTTAGAGGGAGAAAACTTGGGTTCGTTGTCTATGAATTCTATGAGTTTACCAGATTGCAGATTTGTATCTGTGCCAGTTGGGCCATGTAACTCATCATCACCGGCTTTTTCTAGAACTTCTTGGATTTCAAAACTAACTAAGGCTCTACCATAGATCTCACTTTTACTATTAGAAGATATTTAATCATCAGATATTGTAATTGTGAGGTTTTCTTCTTCCATTTCAATTAGGTTGAACATTCTGCTTGGAAAAGCCCATATCATTCACATTCATGACATTTCACACTTCTGTCAGTTTTCTTAACTTGTCATGTGCTCCAGTGGTGTTCATGCCTTCTGGAATACATTCCTTCATTTGATGACCCTAAGCTCGAGAAGTTTGAATTACTACTGTCTCGATTAGCCTAAGTACCATTCCCTCATATCTTATTGTAAAACTTATTTTTGAATTTTGTAAAGCATCGTGACAACAAAGCAACCACTTAAGCAATATTTTCATTAACAGGAGGTTTCAAACTAAGTTTTGAGGTCTCTTCACACACCCCTTGAAACGTGATGCGACCCTTCTTTTTTTGGCCCTAATCCTCAAAAGATAGCTCTAAATGTTCGTAATGACTCGAACAGTTCATCCAATTCATCGAGGTTATTTCATTAGCTTCCTCGATGGCATTAACTTTCATGTTAAACCTAGCAGAAAGAGATCTCAACAGTTTTCAAACCATCTTGGCTTCATAAAATTTTTCTCCAATCGCAATCGTTTGCCAAATCTAGGACACATACATAGAATTCAGAAATGGTTTCTTCTTCATGTTGGAATTTATGTCTTAAAACTCGTACTTTGTTATTTGATTCAGTAAAATTTATTATTGAATGGTATAATCTTAAAACCAATAAATTAAGGTCCCGATGCTATTTTTACTGAGTTTTCCAATACACTTGAACTTTATGTAGAGACATAAACATGGATTATGTTTGAGTTAATAACCCAAATAGTCTATAGTGTATGAATAAGGTTGGGCACCTTATTTTGGAAAAACACTATGGATGTGGCCCGCTCCGTAGTTAGTACAAACGATGTAATCCTGAATCGTTTATGTAGAGACATGGAAGTGGGGGCATCCTATGTAAATAGTTTGCATAAGATTGGAACCTTGAAATAGTCGCTTTTAGTTATAACACCGTAAACTATAAACTGACTATTTCAATTATGATGACCTAGGTAACTTGATCTTAATCCTGAGCTAATTATGAACTTTTGTTCATTCGGTAGTATTCTTCGATATGCATAGGTGAGGGTAGCTCTTCATCGCTGGCCCAATAAGCCTCCCATTTCAGGGATAAGACTGAGTGGATAGCTAGGGACATAGGGTACAAGATGGAATTCACTCCTACGCACTTATGGGATAGTAGATAGGTTGTTCCCTTAAGGACTGAATCCAAGTATTGAACAAGGGGCCTCACCTTCTCATTGGCCTGGGAAGGACTCAAGTTTATAGGTTGACTTAAACCAATTGTCCAATAGTGGATCAATGGATCTTAAGGAGCAAGATGTAATCTCGGGGTAAAACGGTATTTTGACCCAGCCAAGATTACGAACAACCTGTGAATGATCAACTTACTCATCCTGGTTATATCAGGTGGACAAAAATATATCTAGAGTGAAGGGAGTGCAACAAAGAGTCTTCAGTGGAATGACTCTTTAGTTAACGAATGTTGATTAAGCTTAGTCTAAAAGAGTTTGGCCAGTTAATCTCGAATCGTTGGAGCTTATGATCTTTAGGTCCAATAGGTTCCCCTACTAGCTCATATGGATTCATCTAAGAACAATATGTTGAAGTAACTCAAATTGTTCGAATTAGAAAAAGAGAGAGAAACCGACAAGTATATATTATATAATTTAGTAATTATAAACTTTAAACATTATATTCAAATATGATTTGAATTTTAGAAAAATGAATGCGGATTCATACTCGGAAGGTTAGAATTAGTCAAGACGGGTAAAATAGCAAAAAGTCATAAAGTTGACTTTTGACTAAGAAAAGTCAAAGTTTGACTTTGACTTAAATTGGTTAAATGACCAAATTACATTTTGACTAATTTCTTTATTAACTAAATGTTAGTGGAAAATGTGGCAGCTTATTATAAATTAGAAGCCACTAATTCCATTAAATAGTTAATGGATTAATTAGGTGTTGAGATTATATGAAATAAATTGCATGCATTTTACATGTAATTTTAATATATAAACTTCTCATTACATAATGAGAAGATGATGATGATTTGTCATAAAATCTCTAAACGACACTCCTTCTTCCTTCCATCTCTCTAAAAGTTTACTTCACATAACGAGTCCTACAACTCGGTTCTTAGTCCTGAGATTAGTAGGTCAACATAGTTGTTGTCCTTTGCTCGTGATCTTCAGGTAGAGAATAAGCTTTGGATAGAAGAAGTTGAGAACTATAAAAGGTAAGCTCATCGTTTACCTTTTACATTCTTCGTTTAGGTCTATCGTTTAGTAGTTGCATGTTAATTTCTAAATAGTTTAGATGCATATAGAGTAAAGCATGATCCTAAATCTTCCGCTGTGCATGCCATCTTTGATGTTTTTTTTTCCCATCATGTGGTATCAGAGCATGCTTAGTTTTACTCATATGCATATAGTGGGTTCTTACAGCTTATATGATAAATTGTTATGGTTGAACTAAAATGGATTAGTTTAGGATTTGGCTATAAATTAAGTTGTTTATTTGGATTAATTATTGGAATTAGCCCTGTTGGTGGCTTAATTTAATTTTTGCAAAGAGTCTGTAATTTATTGGAGTCATTAGAGTTGAATTTAGGCAGTAATTACTTCATTCGGGAAGAAAAAGTGTCGCTTTGAAGCTCAGACTCGGGAAAGAGCTGTTTTAGGCCTATCGTTACCCTCCCAACGATCGCGTATGGTATGCGTATCGTTTGTGCCAGTGAACGTCACTCTTACTAGCTAAACGATCGCGTATGGTACGCCTATCATTTGAATAAGACTCCATCATTTACGCACTAAACGATTGCGTATGGTATACGTATCGTTTGCATAAGAATTGATCGTTTACCCGCTAAGCGATCGCGTAAGGTACGCGTATTGCTAACGCTTGAACGATCGTTTCCAGCTCAGCGATCATGTAACCTACGAGCATTGCTAGCGCTTGAACGTGATGGAAAAACCAAACAAAAGAGACATGCAGCAACAGAAAATAAAGAATCATGCTTTACTTTATATGCATTTAAACGATTTAGAAGTTAACATGCATCTACTATGTGATGAACCTAAACGAAGAAAGAGGAAGGTAAACGATGTACTTACCTTTGTAGTTCTCAACTTCTTCTTTGATCCAAGATTTCTTCACTTTCTGAAAATCACGAGCAAGGACAACCACCAAGCTGACCTACTATGCTCAGGACCAAGAACTGAGTTGTGGGACTCGGCTATGCGAAGAGAATTTTTTAAGAGAGATGGGAGTCAATCGTTTAGGTGTTACGAGCAAAAAGCTCATCATATTCTCATTCGGTAATGAGAAGTTTTATATGAAATTTACATGCTAATTGCATGTAAATTATTTCATATATAATCAACACCTAATCAATTCATTAACTCTTTAATGAAATTAGTGGCCTTCAATTCATAATCGGCTACCACATTTCCCATTAATGTTAATTAATAAAGTAATTAGTCAAAGGGGAGGTCATTTGTCCAACTTATGTGAAAGTCAAACTTTGACTTTTCTTAGACAAAAGTCAACTTGTTGACGTTTTACTATTTTTCACCTCTTGACTAATTCTAACCTCAAGATTATGAATCCGTATTCATTTTTCTAAAATTGAAATCATATTTAAATATAAATTCGGTCAAAGTTCAAAATCAACATGTTGACTTTTTGACCGTTCTCTAAACCTTTCAAGCTTTTAAATATGAATCTATATTCATATTTATTTAAATCATATTTAAATATAAAACTTAGTTTATTTCTACCGACTTATATCTTAACAACTGCAGCCTATGTGATATCAGGACGACTTGTAGTAATTATAGTAGGCTCCCTATGATGTTGCGATATAAGCTTTCATCCACCTTCTTACCTCCGTTATCTCTAGAGACTTTGATATGTGTGGCCGTAGAGGTGTGCTTAGCTTTGGCTTGTTCAAGGTCAAATTTCTTAATCAAATTTCGAGCATACTTTTCTTGTGATATAAATATTCTAATTTCTTTTTGTTGAATTTGAAGTCCTAGAAAGCAAGTCAACTTTCCCACTATACTTATTTCAAACTCACTCTTCATTTGCTCAATGAAGGTTATTATTTACAAATTTGGATATCCATCAAACACTATATAATCCACAAACACATGTGCAACTAAGAACTCATTTTTATTATTCTTAATGAACATTGATTTATCAGTACCTCCTCGAGAGAACCCCTTATAACACCCCAAATTTAAGGTAATTTATCTGTAATTATCTTAAGTTTAAATTTTTCAATTTTGGGTGTTATTTAATTATTGAAATATTTGATTGGAACTTATTAGATATTTTGGAAAAATATTCAATTGTTTGTATTTGTGAAAATTTGATTAATTACACATTTTATTGCATAATTAATTGATTGTGAAATTAAAATAATTATATTATAAGGATAATATAATTATTTAAGGGTTATGTTTTCTTTGAAAGAATTTTAATTAATTATATGTAGAATTTCTCAAATAAGTAATTAAAATGGCAAAAAGAAATCGAAAGACAAGGTGAGCATGTGATGATGAAATTAAAATAAATAATAAAAGCTAAATAGGGAGAACAACTGAAAATGAGTAAAAGTGTAAGAAGAATGGCCGAGAAGGAGATTGACTTCATGTTTTTAATTTGTGATATACTTCAATTCTCGCAAATTTTGAAATGATAGTATTCGGGTATTTATAACAAAAGTTATGCTTGGGTTTGGGTAATTTTTCCTCTTTGCATTAGTTTTTCAAACATTTTTTAGAAAATATGGAATTGAATGAGAGTTATAAAAATTGTAACCTGGCATCTCGCCAGGAAAATATGGAAACTACCGGACGAGTTTGCGAAAGGATTCCGATTAGACTGCATAAGAGTGGATCTTTCGCCCATAGGGTGGTCTATCATATGAGAGTTAAGCACCACGGAAGGACAGAACGAAGAAGAAAGGTGTGGAAAGGTACTAACCTTCCTTTTGTGGGGAAAAGGGTTATGGATATGTAACGACCCAACTTTCCGGACTAAGCTGAGGTCATTACTCAATACTACGACTCGACCACACAACACAAAATTTATAATGAACCAGCTACGATTTCTTAAAACGTTAGGAATATAACAACAAAACGGTATCGGGCCCTGTTTCAAATCACAGTTGCAAAAGTTTTGAATAAAATCTCAAGTCATCAAATCCAAAATTCACAAAGGTTTCAAATAAAATTTGTAAGTTATCAACAGAAAATCACCAAAACAGATATTCTAACAAAATACATCAGCGGAAGCGAAAATAAAATCAGACACGTCCATATGGCCTTCACGTATCCTTTCTGCCCCTCGTCGGTCTACCCCTAGCCGTGCCCTTACCTGAAAAGTTAAGAAGAGAAAGGGTGAGTATAAACATACCCAGTAAGGGACCCACTACTGGGCCCGTTAGGGGACAACAGTTAACTTCCTATTCGGGGGTGCCCTACATAACAGTCTAGTGGTTCCGTAGAACGCACATATCATTCCAGTGCTCCCGAAGGATGCACATATCAGTCTAGTGCTCCCGGAGGATGCACCTATCAGTCTAGTGCTCCCGAAGGATGCACATATCAGTCTAGTGCTCCCGAAGGATGCACACATCAGTCTAGTGCTCCCGAAGGATGCACCTATCAGTCTAGTGCTCCCGAAGGATGCACATATCAGTCTAGTGCTCCCGAAGGATGCACACATCAGTCTAGTGCTCCCGAAGGATGCACATATCAGTCTAGTGCTCTCGAAGGATGCACATATCAGTCTAGTGCTCCCGAAGGATGCACATATCCGTAAGGCACACTACCCCATAGATGAAGCTAACCGTTACCCCTTAGTCCATACTAAACCGTCCACAACAGTCACACCCCAACGACATTCATATTACAGTTTCGCCATAGGTTTTGTCAGTCAGATAGTATAGGTTTAAACAACTACACCCTCAGTTGCTATACGCGTCACCAATTCGCACACCATTAGGAAAACCCTAGACCCAATCAACTAACCAACCAAAACCGGACTCACTGTCCTTCCCCGTCCAAACTCCATTATCAACATCCAGACCAATGATTACTACATACTGAACCGTAACTTCAAGGTCCATCAATACAGAATCCCAATCTACAATTAGCAGTCACAGTACCTTTACATCAGACAAAATATAATAACAGTGCTTAACAGTCAACACACGTACAGTTATTCAGTACAGTCACTAACGTGTAATCCCTTGTGGATTACTACGTTTCCAGCCTCGATCTGAGGTCCAGTAGTAGGAAAACCCTTACCTGATACTCGGTTATGCCCCTCGATCGAATCCACGCTCAACAGATCCACCTAAACGAAACACGAAGGTTTTGGTTGATGACTTTAGTAGAAGTCGTTTTAAAAGGTCAAAAGCGACATCCGTTGACTTACCCAAGGAAAGGAAAACTACCTCCAAACAAGCCTACCGCGAGACCCGAGAACTCAAGCGTCAACTCTGTACTACCTTCAAGGGAGAAAAGTAGGGCCATATCTTATTCCAATATTCAAACTCTAATCGGATGTAGCAACATTAGGGAATTCATCGAAAACAATCCTTACCGAAGACTCATTGTGACCCGGAGCGGAGGAAGGAAGGCTTAGGTGGCTTGGTGAAACAAGGAGCTCGGCTCGGCTTGAAGGCGTTCTGCTCGGCTCCACCTCGGCTCGGCTCCGCTTGGCCTCGGCTCACAGCTCGGCTTGTGGCTCGGCTCAACTCGGCTCGCGGCTCGGCTTGTGGCTCGGCTCAATTCGACTCGCGGCTCGGCTCAGTGCGGCTCGCGACTCGGCTCAGTGCGGCTCGCGGCTCGGCTCACTCGGCTCGCGGCTCGGCTCGTGGCTCGGCTCACTCGGCTCACTCAGCTCGGCTCACTCGGATTCGTGTGTGGCTCGGACTGGAAGCGGGTCTCGGGTTAAATGTGGGTTCTCGGTCGGGTTGGACGAAAACGGCAGCCACGGTTTGAATGATTTCTCCTCCGGCGGACGATGGCTGCGGCGGCTTCGCAGACGACGTACAAGGACGGCAGCTGACTGCTTCGTGGAGAGGCGACGAGCGGCGGCAGCTCCGTTGTTGTGTGAGGCCGAGAAGGAATCGGAAATGGATGGGGAGCCGCGACGGACGACGGTGGAGATTTGAAGCTGCCGACGATGGAAACGGAAACGGAGATGGAGATGCGAGCTGAAGACGAAGAAGGAGAAGGAGAAATCGAATGGGTGGTTGTCGGGCAGATAAAGAAACGAAAGAGAAGGAGAAAGACGGAGAGAGGGCGGCGGCGCGAGGGTTGCGAACGAAGAAGAAGAAGAAGAAGGAAAAACTGGGGGGGTTCGTGCGGCGCTCGAGGGCTTCTCCCCTTCTTTTTTTTTTAAATATATATATATATCAATTAAATAATAATAATAATTAATAATAATAAAATATTAATATTAAGAAATTATAATAATAATAATAAATATTAGTATTAAATAAGTATAATAATGTTAAATAATAATATTAGTATTAATATTAAATAAATAAGAATAAAAGTTATTAATATTAAACTTTAAATGATAAAAGTACCAAATAATAATATAATTAATATATTATTATTATTTTAGCGTTTTACAAAAATCTTAAATTTCCGAAAATTCACATGATTTACTAAAATTTACCTCGATCTTCGGGGCGTTACAGGATATCTACATTTATAATATATCATTATATTTACAATACTCTTCCTTAGATATCCATATTATATAAAAATAAATGTCTCGTTAAAACCTTACTAGGAGAAAACCTGATGGAAAAAAATTCTAGTGAAGGAAAAAAAGTACATTATTTTTATACATTAATAACTGCCTCATTAAAAACCTTGCTAGGAAAACCCAATGGAAAAAATCATAGTCAAAGGAAAAAGAGTGCAGTATTCCTATTCCTTAAGGGCAATATTTCTACTCCTCATTATGAATACATCATTTGAGTTCTCTGAGTCGTCGCATTCCAATGTTGTGCACCAACTTTTCAAATGTTGATGTGGGTAATACCTTTGTGACTAGGTTCGCCAAGTTGTCTTTTGAAGATATTTGTTGAACACTGATGTCATCATTTTCTTCAAGGTCACGTGTATAGAAGAGTTTTGGTGAGATATGCTTTATTCTATCTCCTTTTATATACCCTCCATTGATTTGTGCTATACATGTAGTATTATCTTCAAATAATATTGTTGGTAAATTTTTACTGAAAGACAAACCTTGTGTTTCACAAATATGATGAGTCATTGACCTTAAGCATACACATGTTCTACTAGCTTCATGAATTGCAAGAATTTCAGCATGATTTGATGAAGTGGCCGTAATGGTTTGCTTTACAGACCGCCAAGATATAGAAGTTCTTCCACATGTAAACAGATAACCTATTTGAGATCTAGTTTGTGTGGGTCAGATAAATATCCAGCATCCGTATAACCAACTTGATCAAAGTTTGATTTATTTGAATAAAACAAACCCCATATCAATTCTCCCTTGAAGATAACAGAGTACATGCTTAACATCATTCCAATGTCTTTTTGTTGGAGAAGAACTATATCTTCCTAATAAATTTACTGAAAATGCTATATCTGGTCTTGTGTTATTAGCAAGATACATTAGTGCACCTATTGCACTAAGGAATAATACTTTAGGACTAAGTAATTCTTCATTATCTTCTCGAGGTCGAAAGATATCCTTTTTTACATTTAGTGATCGAACCACCATTGAAATATTCAATGGATGTGCTTTGTCCATGTAGAATCTTTTTAAAATCTTTTCTGTTTATGTCGACTGATGAATAAAAATTTCATCGGCTAAATGCTCGATATGCAAGCGAAGGTAAAATTTTTATTTGCCAAGATCTTTCATTTCAAATTCCTTTTTGAGATATTCTATTAACTTTGAAAGCTTTTCAGGTGTTCCAATTATATTTAAATCATCAACATATATAGTTATACCTAACTGTGATTTCTTAATAAAAACACACAGACAAATTGGATTATTTTGATAACCTTCTTTTAATAAATATTCACTTAAGCGATTAAATCACATTCGTTCTGATTGTTCCAATCCATATAATGATCTTTGTAATTTAAAGTTTGATCATTCATTGGATTGAAAAATTTTCTGGTTCGTTAGTGGTCATGAGAATTTTCAATAATTCTTCTCATCATTATTGACCCAAGATGACCTAATCAATCATGCTAAACAGTAAACATATTTAAATTCATGAACTTTGGGTTCATGGTTGCATATGTTTTAATTACTCATATATGAGTATAATATAATCCAAAAAAAAAGGCAGACAGTGTTTCCAATATACACTTCTCATGTGAAATAATAAATGTAATATAAAAATATTCTATATTATTATTATTGTCAGTTTCAACATGTCAGTGTTTCCATTTTGACGTATATCTTTCAAACTCAATAAGTTTCTTTTTGACTTACTAGATAACAAAGCATTACTAATTGTGAATTTTGTTCCTCTACACAAAATAAAGTTTGATTTACCAAAACCTTCAATCAAGTTTGTAGAACCTAATATTGTATTGACCTTTGGTTCAAGCATTGTCAATGTAGAAAAATACTTTTCTTTTAAGTATTGTGTGTGTAGTTGCACTATCTGTCAAACATAAGACTTCGTTATTCATCTTTGAGTCAACCAAAATATGAGAAATGTCCATAATTCTTCATTAAAAAAAACGATTACAATAAGTCACTTGGTAAAAAGAAAAAAACTAACCTTGAAATGTAAATAAACTGGTAAATGTTAAGTAGAGAAAACAATAAAACATAATGCAAATATTAGTTTTGGATATTATCATAATTAAACGAAGTATTTGCTAGTCCTTCATTAACATAATTTTTCTCTTCATGAGACTCAAAGAAGTCTGCCACATCCAAATGGGTCATGTTGGATAGGTCAAATACATCATCTTGATAGGTAAAGTTTACTTCCACCAGTTGAAGGTTAGAGAATCAGATATTGCTAAGACAGCATTCAAAACAAGGTATGGGCATTGTGAGTTTCGAGTTATACCATTCGGTTTAACGAATGTGCCACTGATTTTCATGGATCTCATGAACAGGATCTTCCATCAGTATTTAGATCATTTTGTGATCATGTTCAATGATGATATATTAGTTTACTCGGTTGATAGAAAAGACTAGTCACGACACCTATTCTGTGAAGACCAACTAGTGCGACAGAAGTACGTAGTTTCGTGGGTTTGGCAGGATACTATAGGCGTTTTATTGAGGATTTCTCACGATTGCCATTGCCTTTGACCGCTTTGACAAGGAAGAATGCTAAGTTTGAGTGGTCAGATAAATGCGAGCAAACTTTTCAAGAATTGAAGAAAAGACTAGTCACAACACCTATTCTTTGAAGAGTTAAGTAGAGTCGACAGATACAGGTAAAGAAAAGCATTGTTCGTCGGCTTGATGCCATCTTTAAGTCTAAGCTAGCAGGTAGTCTAGGAGAAGGTGTGACAGGTGTTCTCCAGCTGGTCGAGATTCATGGTTTTTCATTAATAGCTCATTATTTTGTATAGTCAAAAGAACACTTGATATGAGTTCAGAATACTTTTTAAAACCTCTTTCTCGATATTGCTGCTGCATGAGCATATTCGAGACATGAAATGTTGAAAAGGTTTTCTCTAACATATCTTCGTCAGTAACGTTTTCTCTGCATAATAATAATTTTGAACAAATTTTAAATAATGCAGAATTATAATCACTTACTAATTTAAAATCTTGCAACCTTAAGTGCCAATCATATCGAGCTTTAGGAAGAATCACACTATTTTTATGATTATATCTTTCTTTTAAACTTTGCCATAGTTCATAGGGACTTTTTACCGTAAGATATTCAACCTTTAGTCCCTCACGAAGATGATGTCGAAGAAAAATCATGACTTTCACCCTTTCTTGACTTGAAGTCATGTTTCCTTCTTTAATCGTTTCTTTAAGATTCATGGCATCTAAATGAATTTCAGCATCAAGTACGCATGATAAATAATTATCACCATTGATAACAAGAATTAGAAATTCTAATTTGGTAATACTTGGCATGGTAAAGCTATAACAAAAAACAAAGAAACTAACTTATCTTAGAAATTTAATAAGCATGTCATGTAATGCCCCAAATTGTTTAGGTATATTTTAACATTTTATATTAATTTTGAGGATTTAAAAATTTTTTGGTGTTAAAATTTATTTGGTTTAGAAGAGAAAAGAAAAAGAAAATGAAGGGTGTAAATTTTAATAATATGATATAATACAAAATAATAAAATATTATGAATTTTATTATGATATTATTATTATTATTATTAATATATTATTATTATTATTATTATTATTTTATTTTTATTATTTAATATATTTTTTTTTTAAAAAAAAACCTAAAGCTCTCTCTTCTTCTTTACCGCACGCTGCCAGCCCCTCCTTGTGTTTTCTTCTTCTTCTTCTTCCTTCAACCGCACCTCTCCCCCAACTCCCATCTTCAATCTCTTCTCTCCTCTTCTCCGTTCGCCGCTGCAGCCATCGAGCCCCTATCATCTCTCTGTGTGTCGTTCGATGAAGCCCTATCGTCATCGCAGCGCATCTTCTATTCCACCGGCCATATCTGTCTCTATTTGTAAAGTCCGACAGCTACGTGGTGGAGCGATTTACGTTGTATCTTCAGTCTTTCTCTATTCGTCGACTGTCGGCCATCTCTGTTCCTCTTCGTTCTTATTCCGCCGTAGCCTCGAGAGAACACAACCATCGTCCAAGCTTCTCTCTTCTCGTTTATACTGCCATCCGCCGTGTGAAGCGAAATCACCGTGCCGATGCTGGTTTCGTCTAAGTCGACTTAACTAAGTCGAGCTGCGAACAAAGCTACGAGCCAAGCCGAGCCGTAAATCGAACCGCGAGCTAAGTTGATCTGAGTCGACTCTAGCCGACCCAAGTCGAGCTACCTCCAAACGCAAGCCAATTTTCCAATCTAATCTCCCTTTTCCCTGAGCCACTTAAGCCGTGTCCCACTATGCTAAGTCATGGTGAGTCTTTGATAAGGGTGATTTAATGAGTTCCTAACGTTTTCTATAGCCGATTCGAGTATAAATGTTGGAATAAAATGTTTGACTTATTGGTTGGGTTAGCTTTTGATCCTTGAAGGTGTTAAAGAGGTGATGCTCGAATTCTTGAGTTTTACGGCAAGTGTAGTTTGGAGTCAACTCTCTCTTACTTGGGTAAGTCTGTAGATGTTGCTTTAGAGCGTTTTAAATGTGGATTTTAGTGGTGTTATCGTTTAAATCTTTATGTTTCTATTTAGGTGGATTCGTTTGGACATTGACTTGAACATGGATTGTAGCTAAATCTCAAGTAAGGAATTTCTAACTACTGGACCTCAAACCAAGAATGGAAACGTAGTAACCCATATGAAGATTATACACTAGCGACTGTACTGATTTTCCTGATGTATAGATGCCTAGAAAACATCATTAGTATGCACTCTTGACTGATTAAAGGTGACATGATTGTTAGTTGTAGCTTACATGTTGTAAACCCGATATTTTCTTGGTTTAATTTCTTTAAATGTGGAAAAAAAAAGAAAAAAAATGGAAATTAAGTGTAAATATAAATATATATATTTATATATTAAATAGTTTTATTAAATTAATTAAAGAAAAGAAATAAAAAAAAGGACAAAAAGAAGAAAAGGAGAAGAAAATTTCATTTTCACTTTTCTTCTTCTTCTTCTCTTCCCTTCACCGCCAAGTTTGAAGACATCCAAGTTCCCTTTATTTTTTTGTTCTTTTTCCTTCTTCAATTTGCAGAGAACTTCTAAGAGAGAGTTTGGAAGAAGAAGAGAAATTTTACTAGAATTTTTTTAGGTTGAGGAAGAGGAGGAGAACTCAAGCAAAGTGTATCAATGGCTGAATTTTAGTTCATTCTGCACATCACTGGTTTTTAATTCGGTTTGAACTCTTCAAAAGGAATTAAGAGGTGAGATTTACATTTACTGAAAGTTAACTCATTTTTAAACAAACTTTATGAAGAACGTTGGAGCAAATTCGGATTTTCATTTGGTGCTTTTTGATGAAGAAAACAGGGCAGTTGGTTTTCACTCGAAATCAGGAGGTCTCTGGTTTTTCTTGTATTTCAGAGTGTATCGGTGGATTTAGAATTTCTATTTGGTATGGTTGGAAAGCTTATTCAATTTAATACAACTTTCATGAAGAAATGGTAAACCAAAAACGACTAAAAATTGGTTAAATTGTAGGAACAAGTTAAAGAGGTCGTGTGCGCGCGATTCTGGAAGTGGTTCTGTTTTGAGGGTTATATGTGTTTATGCACGGGGAATCAGATTTATATGTCTTCAGGTAAGTTTTAGAGGATCTCAAAATGAAGAGTTTGATATAAAGAACACTCATTTTGGTTAAGTATTGAGAAAGTTATAGTTCTTTGAAGTTTATGTTAGAAATCTGGAAATTTTAGAGAATTGTTGAAATAGGATTTTATTTCTTAAGCTTTGTTTTCGAGCGTCATCTTTGGTGCGACATGTTATGTATATCTTTAGGAAACCAGAATGTTTAAGGTTTTAATACTCGGTTGGGTTGTTGGCAGGCCGAGAAGAATTAAACCGAGCTTATAGACCAAGGATCTAGCCCAAGACTGTGAGTGACAAAACCAACTTTGAAATATTTTCCATAACTGTTATTATGATTGAATGCGATAAATGTTTATTTACGAAGCCATGAAAGGTATTTGAATTTCATGACTATTTTCAAGTATACATTTGAAGACTAGATTTCTTAAAGAAATTTATGCTAGCACGTAGATATTAAATGTTTGGAAAGTATTTAAACCACAATATTTTAAGCAAAGCATGAATTAGTATGAAGTTTTGTTTTAAGAACTACAATTTTCCACGAAAGAGCTGAGTAAAGTTCGAGCTTTGTGTAAAATTTATAAGCAGGCATGTTTTAATATTTTATGATGATTTATGAAATTTTCATTAACTACATGACTGAGATCTTGAGCCTGAGGCTAGAGATTACCGTGTGCACACTGGTTAGATTTCGTTGTTGACGTTGAGTCTACTCCGTAACAACGATGCTGTCGTGAGTGCTGGGCGGGCCCCACTACGACAAAGACGATGGGAGTGCTGGGCGGGCCCCACTACATCGTAGTGCTTGTAAACCTTGTTGTACTAGGTGTACCCTACACAACGTAGATTCGTCATGTTAGTTAAAATGCTTCGATATACTTGATATGCCTTGCTAGATTTCAATGATGAACATGCTGAGTATTTAAGGAAGCTATTCTTACTATTACACATTTACATTTACGACTTGTATAAACAGATTTATATGTGTAAAGTTTTCACGTGCTCTTATCTTTAAATTCATAGTTTTAAACTGAGTCATTCACTGAGCTCCATAGCTCACCCTTTCCAAAATGTTTTACCCATTTTCCAGGTAGAGATCGACTTCCCGGTGCCTGATAGACTGCCTTAGTCTGCGGAAGCTTCATTATCGATTGCCAGTACGTGTTTTGAGTTGGGCAAAAAGTCTGTTGTGTTGTGATGTATTCACACCCTTGTATGTTATAGATACTCCACAGTTTGTATAAGCTTTAGGAGCTGTAGTTGTGTAAATTTTGTTGGTTATATTTTGATTAAGGTGTCTTTAGGTTTACTCGTGAAATTGGTAAATTTTGAGGTACACTTCATGTATGTGTTTGACTAGCTGTGTTTGACTAGCCTAGGATCCGATGTGTTTTGTGGCATGTACAATAGTTTATATACTAGATTGGCAAGTTCATCACAGGAAAGTTTTAAGCAGAGTCGACAGATACAGGTACAGAATAACGTTGTACGTCGGCTTCACGCCATCTTTCGGTCTAAGGTAGCAGGTAGTCCGGGAGGGGGTGTGACACATGTATATACATGTGAATGGGTTGTTCTATCGATGGAGTACGGATGCCCAATGTTCTTTGTAATTTGCTTATATTGATGGGTCGTGCTGTTAAATAAAATAGTAATGTCGATGGATTATGAAAATCTTGATGTTATGTATAGTTAAGTATGTTGTTGGGCTGCTTATTATTGAGTTACGTCGTTGATGAACTAAGGGTTCAAGAACCTCATGTGTAGAGTACGTATTCGCTGATGGACTATGTTGTAGACTGAATAGGGATGTTAAGCATAATATGGACGTTATGCATAATATAATTTACTTGTAGTTGTGCTAGCGTTTGGATTGAGATGAAATGATTATCAGGTGTATTTACATAGTGATGATTTGATTCGTTGACTGGACTTAGATAGGGTGACAATATTGTGTGAATTAGACATATGTATAGTGATTGATGAGACTGTTGACTAAACCTAAACTGTCTGACTGACTAAGCTTATAAACTGAGCCGTTAGCTTGAAGGATATTGTGATGTGACTGTTGTAGACGGTTTGGTATGGACTAAACGATAACAGTTAGCTTTATCTATAGGGTAGTGTACGGTTAGCACGGTGTCCTCTGGGATCACTAGACTGATATGTATATCCTCCGGGATCACTAGACTGATATGTGTATCGTTCGAGATTACTAGACTGATATATGCATCATTTGGAATCACTAGACTGATATGTGTATCCTCCAGGATAACTAGACTGATATGTGTATCCTTTGGGATCACTAGACTGATATGTGTATCCGACGGGATCACTAAACTGAGACGTGTATCCTTTAGGATCACTAAACTTATTGAAGTGTGAGTTTTACAGAACCATTAGACTGTTTATGTTGGGTACTCCTTAATAGCAAGCTAACTGTTATTACCCTAACGGGCCAAATAGTGGGTCCCTGACTGAGTATAATTTTTTTATACTCACTTTTTACTCTTTAAAATTTTCAGGCAAAGGTAATGTGAGGGGCAGACCGGCGAGAGGCAAAAAGGATGCGTGAAGGCCATATGGACATGTCTAGTTTTTTATGCTTCCACTGAAAGTGTTCGTTATTTATGTTTTAGATTTTTTAAATTGATTTATGGTTAGGACAAGCGTCTTTATGGATTATGTTTTTGTGATTCTTGAAAGTGATTTAAAACAAGGCCTGGACTGCTTTTGTTATGTTTTGAAGGTTTTTTTTTATGAATCATAAACAGGTCTTTTTCTGAGTTTGCGTGTTTTACTGTCGAGTCTTAGCAGTAAATATTGACATCAGCTTAGTCCGAAAAGTTGGGTCGTTACATGTCAAACATGCATTCTAATACAACTTAGATAAATATCATACTATGCACATAATAAAAAAATCAATGGGACTCATATATAATAATTCAAAACATGCATGTTAATGTACAATAATTAAAATTACAAATACAAATTACATATACATATTATGGAAAATTAACAACAATAATACACACTAAAAACGTTAATTTACAACATACTTACACATAATATGTTAAAACAACATACTTAGGTAAATTTAAAAGCATTTAGATCATAAAAAAAAAAATACTTTTACTCATAAAAAGAAAACAACTAAATTCTAAACACAAATCATAAAGAACCCATAAACTATACATAGATTTTAAAATAAATGAAACCAAACATAAACAATCACATAAATCATAAAGAAATTAAGATCAATTAAACCATAATCTTATTCTGAATTAATAATATTTTTAACAAATAATAATCATGTAAACATAATACGTAAAATTACAACATGCAATAGTTATAAAAGATTACATTCTCAAATATTTAAACTATGCATAATGTATACATGGATTATTGCACAAAAAAAAAAACTAAATAATATTATAACCTCTCTTCTGCAAATGATAAAAGTGTTGAGACTCGTGCTGATAACGTGTTATAAAATAAAGAACCAAGAAACTAAATAAGAACAAATGCAACAACACAAAAGAAGAATAGAAAAGAGGAGAAGTAGAAGACAATTGAACTAAATTGTGGTGTGTATTACAAAGGGTCCACACACCTTTATTTATAGGACTTATCATGGTATCAGTTACATTATGGAATTCACTGGGATGGATGTTACAATATAAAATTGAATGAGAGTTATATGACAATTGTAACCTATGAAGGTTATGAATATCTACATTTATAATATATTATTATATTTAGAATAGAACTAACATTTTCTATCGACGATTACATTAGAAGGATATTTTTTATGACTAATATCTATTTGGTAAACATATCAGTTTTGAATTGATAAGGTTTAATTAGGCTATCAATTGATATTTTTTACAACTGCTATCAATGATATTCATCTATTATTATCATTTATAATATCTATCGGTGATAGCAACATAAGGATATCATTGATAGCGTCTATGAGTAATATCTCTAATAGACTACTATATATCAATGATAACGATGTAATGCTCTCTAAAGTGATATTGTGGTTGTTTTTTTTAGCATAAATGGATAAAGAAATCAGATCATACTAGCATGCTATCGGTAATAGCTTTGAATTACTAGTAACATTCTATCCATATATTATAGCTTTTATCGCTGATATTCTAAATGAAATTTTTATAGTTGCAACTTTCATTGAAATAAATAATTGATTTTAGGTTATGCTATGAATATTTGTATCACTTAGAAATTAAAAATTCAAGTTACCAGTGAAAAATTGAAGAAAAATGTTATTGACTTCTAAACATGTGATAGTATGATATCAGCGATAGAAGTCATCACTGATAGCATAAGAGGAAATAAACTGAAGGGAAAATTTGGCATTTAAAAAAAAAAGTATATCATATGACTAGTAAAAAAATTTGTTATTTTTGCAAATATTTCTCCTCTTAGTTATAGATATTATATTTATTTTCTAATATGTGTTATATGGTGCAATATTTCTGATTTTCCATGACAAAAATAGGTTATTTTATAGATTAATAACTTTTATATTCTCAAAGGTAAGGTTATAGACTTAGTGATGATAACTAAATAAAAAATAATAATTTTTTACTTCATAATGGAAAAGAATATTTATGTTAAACCCTTAAATATTGAAAGTTGCAGATATTACTTTAATTTCGTCAAGTGCATTACAACTTAAATAAGTAGTTGAATCGTTTAACAAAAAATGTTAAAAAAATGAAACAATGTTATGACTCTGGTAACTTACCAGTTCAACCATAATTTAGAAAAATAATAATAAATATAACTTTTTGTTCCATTTAATATAAAAAAAAAAGTCTCATTGTTAAAGGTATTCTCTATATTCTAATATTACATGCTTTTATTCGAGTTGACTTATAGATTGATGCAATTGAAATGTACGGTTTGATTACATTACTTATTGTTGCGTTGACTATCCTGTGCAGTTATGGTAGTCATTGAAAAGCTATTTCGTTCAATGTGTTTAGACATATGTTTTAGGGATGTAAATATTCTTCAAAGGCTCCAACTTCAAGAAAACCAAGTGCTCCACTTCCATACATCAAGCATACGCATTCCACTAAGAGATAATCAAATGGTAGTAGTAGAGATCGAACTAAACTTTATTTTAATCAAATGCATGAATTTATGACGAAATTGATTGTTACACCCCACGAAACGTGTCCCTCACTCGCGTTTCAAACACAGAGCGACTGCATCAGTTCTGTAACGACCCAATTTTCTGGACTAAGCTGAGGTCACTACTCAGTACTAAGACTCGACCATAAAACACACAAACTCACAAAGGTCTGGTTACAATACATTCAAACCATTTTAAAATATTACAAAAGCAGTTTCGGACCTTATTTTAAATCACATTCACGAGAGTTCCAAAATACAGTGCTCAAATCATCAAACACAAAATCACAAACCAAATATTCTAACCGTGACTCGATCCGACAATGAAAATAACGAGTAACAAAAATACATCACCGGAAGCATAAAGAAAAGCAGACGCATCCATATGGCCTTCACGCTCCTTCTTCCCCCTCGTCGGTCTGCCCTTTGCTGTACCCTTACCTGAAAAGTTAAAGAGGAAAAAGAGTGAGTGTAAGATATACCCAGTAAGGGACCCACTACTGGGCCTGTTAGGGAATAACAGTTAACTTCCTATTCAGAGGTACTCTACATAAACAGTCTAGTGGTTCCATAGAATGCACACATCAGTCTCGTGATCCCGAAGGATGCACGTATCAGTCTAGTGATCCCGAAGGATACACCTATCAGTCTAGTGATCCCAAAGGATGCACATATCAGTCTAGTGATCCCGAAGGCTGCACATATCAGTCTAGTGATCCCGAAGGATACACATATTAGTAAGGTACACTACCCCATAGATGAAGCTAATCGTTACCCCTCAGTCCATACTAAACAGTCTACAACAGTCACACTCCGACAACGTTCATACTAACAATTCCGTCATAGGCTTTGCCAGTCAGACAGTATAGGTTTAAACAACTATATCCTCAGTTGCTATATGCATATCCAATTCACACATCGTTGTGACATTCTTTAGATCTAGTCAACTAGTCAAATCAGAATCGGACTCTTAGTCCTTCCATGACATAACTCCATAACCAATATCCGGACAATAAACTACCACATACCTAACATTAAGACTTTAAAGTCCACCGACATACAATTCCAGTTCACAACGTAGCCCACCAACACAACTACAATACACAGAACATCCGGGCATCGGTGACTATCCGTAAACAACTCATTACACACGATGGCACATAAGCTACAACTAGCGGTCACGCTACCTTTAATCAGACAAGAGCATATAAGTGATATGTATTAATCAAACATGCGTCGATTCAATCAGTACAGTTACTAACGTATAATCCGCTGTGGATTACTACGTTACCAGCCTCGATTCGAGGTCCAGTAGTAAGAAATCCCTTACCTATAACTTGGCTATGCCCCTTGATCGAATCCACGCCCAACGAATCTACCTAAACGGAATCATAAGGGTTTAAACGATGACACTAGTAAAAGTCACTTTTTAAATCGTTCAAACAACATTCGTCGGCTTACCCGAGTAAAGAGAGCTATCTTCAAATAAGCCTGTCGCGGAACCCGAGAACTTGAGCGTCAACTCTCTAATACCTTCAAGGAATGAAAGGTAGAACCATGTCTTACTCCAATATTTAAACTCGAATCGGTTATAACAACATTGGGAAACTTACCAAAATAATCCTTACTGAAGACTCACCATGACCCGAGGTGGAGGGAAGAAGGCTGAGGTGGTTTAGTGAACAGGGAGCTCGGCTTGGCTTGGAGGTGACCGGCTCAGGTCGACTCGCGGCTTGGGTTGGTCAGTTCGCGGCTCAGCTCGGCTTGGATCGGCTTAAGGCTCGACTTGGATCGCAGCTCGACTCGGCTTGCGGCTCGGCTCGATCCTCAGCTCGGCTTAACTTGCGGCTCGCGGCTTGGCTCGGTTTTCGGCTCGGCTCGGTTTGGCTTAGCTCGCGGCTAGGCTCGGTTTTCGGCTTGGCTTGGATTCGTGGCTCGGGTACGACTTGGATTGAAAGAGAGAAATGCACGGGTCGGGTCAACTTGGTTGGCTCGGGTGTGGGTGCCGCACGAAACGGGTTAAAGGGGGAGAAGAAGACTCGACGACGACGACGACTACGAAAACGATTGAGGACGGTGGAGACTTTCCACGACTCCGCTCGGGTCCTTCTAGGTCGTGTCGGATGGCGTACGGAGAGAGGATAACAACCCCAGCGACACCGCCAGGGCGTCGACGGCTGTCACCAGACTTGGCAGATCAGGGGGCCAACGTTGGAAAAGAACCGAAAAAGAAAGGAGCTGACGATGATCGGCTAAGGTAGAGACGACGGAGGCGGAGACGGCGGCTGGCACTGACAGAGAATAAGGTGGGGCTGTGACAGGCGATGGTCGGGCGAGGAAGGAAGAAGGAGAAGAGGACGACAGACGCGGAAGAGGAAGAAGAAGGACCTGGGGGAGGCGGAGCGCGCACGTGTTTAGGGTTTTTAAAAATAAAAATTATATATATATATATATATTAAATAATAATAATAATAATAATAATATAATTAATATTATATTATTATTATATTAATTTACACTATATTATATTTAAAAAAGATCATATCCTTCAATTTCTTTTTCTTCCCTCTTCAAAACCAACCAAGAATTAACACCAAAATTTTAAATTCCCGAAAATTTACATAAAATGATAAAATTTACCTCAAAAATTTTGGGGCGTTACTAGTTCCGACGCTCTTTAGCAAAGCGCCAAAACACCCAAACTTAAACTTACCTTTCTACTACAGATAAACTTCACTTAAATGCCTACTTCTTAGAACTTAAGCTTTAATGAGAACTTTATTTGTGATAAAGAAACTGCAACACTTAAAAGCCTTGGAGAACTTGACAACTTTATTCCTTCACTATTAGACACAGTACAAGTACAAGGAAATGCTTTAAGCATTTAAAATTTTCTAAACTTAAACTTCAGCACCTTATATAACGCCCTTATTGTCTGGCTCAATGTAGTGGCTCAATGCGGCTTTCTTGCCTTGCTTACCTGGGGAAGGGTAGCTTAAAACATAAGACTAATATTCAGTAAGTGATAATACTTTTGGAAAACTTTTGGGGAATACAAGTACATGCATAAAATCATTTTGCAAGATCAATTTCAGAAAGCTTAAACATGCGCTAAAAATAATAAACATCTCATTGGCCTCTACTTACTCCATATGCTTGGATATTGAACCTTTCCCATGCATAGACTACTGTCATGATTCATTTCACCACTAGTACCCTTGAAGAATTCACGTTCAATTCCAGTTGCTCTACCAATTAGCTTAAATGAGGACCTCTCAACACGTCCGACCACCTTCTAACCATGCACACCTCTCAACGCGTCCGACCACCTTCTAACCATACACACCACTCAACGCATGGTTGCCTTGACTCTTATGTGCATAGCTAACTCATGATATGAGTAAAACTAATGGTTTACTCTTATACAATCATTTCATTCAAGCAACATAAAATAGATACTTTAACTTAAAAACCCATGTTTTTCTTATAAATCATAATTAGAATTAAAACATGCACTTCACTGTACATAACATAATATGACTTTGAAAGAAAAATTTAGAAATCTTTGTTCTTTTCTTTGGAAAGGACACTCACAAAACTAAAACGTTTTCTCCTAACCAGTTTCTTAACTCTTTTCTTCTTCTCCTAGCTTGATGTTCTCTTGGTAGAGCTTCAACACTTAGAGCTTCCTTTATAACTTTTTTTGAACTCACAATATCTATTCATACTAATCCTAAACTAAATTAGTCAGTCTTAAACTTATCTAATGTTGTCGGTTTCTAATTTTGTGCCTTACACTCGTAGGTTTAATATTAACTATAATAATGGTTTAACTCTAACCTATAACGTAAAGAGGCTGACTAATCAAAATTAGTGAATATTCCTTTCCTTAGATTCCTTTCCTGGCTTGGCTCTTTCTCACTTAGCTCATAACGCTTACTAAACTTATGTTCCCATGTTATCTTGTCTTAACGCACCATCTAGCCTTATTACGTGTAATACCCTTCCTCGAGTTGCCCAACCATAACTCGTGCTCCTTCCTCAAAATGTGTTATTCTTTTACTTAGTACTTTTTTAACTTCCTTCCTCAAACTTCTTTGCTCTAGAACATTGGTTTTACATTGACATTGTATTGTACTAAAAGTAGATGATAAATAGAGAAATTTTAATTTGACTGTTTGCACTACAACTATGTGTTATATCCTTGGTTCCTTTTTATGAAATTTAATGTTTCAAGGATAGGTTAGAGACATGTGGGGTCTAACGAGAGCTACTTGGTAGATTTATGAAAAACATTTATTATTTACTTTGGATGTTCTTAGTGTTGAAACTTCTCTGGCACTTATTTAAAAGCTATTTGGCTAAATTGTATGTAGGCTTAAGAAGTCCAATCCTACAGCATGTGTGTGGGTTTGAAAATATAGATTTCATTAAACTACTCATATTTTTCTTGGCCGAGTAAATAATTCTCTCTATGTTCTTAATTACCATAGAAATACAACTTATTATAACTTGTTAAGTTAAACAATAGAGTATTATTCCAATAAGAAGAAGAATAATGCGTAAAAATTCGTTTGAAAAATAAGAGCAAGTTGGAAAAGACAAAACGCTTGTTTATCGCAATTTTTCTTCTTTTGATGCAGGATTCTAGCAAAAGGAAAATGAAAGTGAAATGAATAAGCTACCATAGGAAACTGTTGCTCTTGATAACCAACTTGGGGATACATGAAAAGATATCTCGTGATAGGAATCGCTAGAAGACAAAAACAATTGGTGAGATTGTCAGCAAAAGACAACGCGACATGTTCAGCGCTGAATTACAGTTTTCAAAAGTCAGAAGATTTAATGGCCCATCCAAACCATGTGCAATCGCATCAAGAACATGCCTACAAATAGATGTCATTTCCTTCATTTTTGGAGTGATATATTGTGCGGTAGAGGGAAAGAGCCTCAACTTTATTCCTAACTTTTGTTCTCTATACTTTAGGAGATAGCTTAGAGTGAGAGTTGTAAAGAAACACCATATACCATTCTCCTAATTCTATAATAGACATCAATAGAGTCAAAGAATGCAAGCGATTGCATTCTGTAGCTTGACACACTTCTCTTCTTTATCATCAGTAATGTTTATTTTAGTTGTATTGATAATGTGAACTCCATGGTTGGGAGGCCTAAAGCTGTTATTATTAAAGCAATATCATTTCAGTTTCATTCTCCCATGTCTTTACTTATCGCATACTTTAGTTCTTTGTTTTATGAATGAAACAAAGAGTCGGTTAGTTACTTGAAATATCTAGAATTTCATAATGTTTGTCTTGTTTAGCCATAGCTTGATTTAACCACTAATTCTATTATAATGAATGAATTACGTAGTGGGAGTTAATTACTTGAAAGAGCAAATAACTAAGACCTCATTAAACAAACTTAGAAAGGATTTTGCAAATAAAATCAATTCCACATATTTCTTTTTAACATACATATTTGAAATGCAAGTATATGTGGCATCAAGGTGTCAAGAGGCTGTTTGCCTTAATTAAAGATTGAAGCTTGAACATTGTGACCTAAAAGATTTAGATATGAATTATGTAATAATTTTAGCATTTGCATCACAAAAGAAGAAAAAATGTAACGAAAGTCCAAAGACGTTGTCTGCTTGAATTGGAGTTGATTAAATAATTTGTATCACCACAAGGGATTACAATTTTCCTTGTATCGTGTAATAATGTATAGGGCATTCCTTTAATATTTCTTGTCTTAATAAAAGTTTGTTTTGTCACATCTTTTTTTATTTTTTACAAATATATTTAGTTTCTTTTTACTAAAAGAAAAAGAAAAAATTCTTAAATTTAGGGATTTTATTAATATCTTTTTCAAAAGAGGATATTTTTAAAAGTTAGATTCTTTGATTATTTAATAAGACTTTTGACTTTAGGAAATTTTTTCTTTTAATTTTTTGTTATCTTCACAAAGTCGATTCCCTTTCCTTGTCCTCTTTATCCTTCTTCCCATTATAAAAGGAGAAGGCCTTTGCTATACTCAATATTCATTGTAGACGTCTCGGAAGCTCCATATTACGTGAAGAGTCTTTACAAAGGTAAGAAATTACCTTCTTAGATATTTCATGAAAATTGTTTGGTATCTTCCTAGTTGATTCAAATATATTATTGATAAGAGATTTAAAGAAGATTAAGTTAGTTGATTTAGGGTAATCTACTTCTGGGGGAGTCTGTTTATCTTCAATAGGTTTAAATAAAATTTAAGGGGAAGCCTAATTATTGTTAGTTTCTATGAATAATTAAAAAGAGTACTTTAGAAGGAATCACTTCTAGTTTATTGAAAGTGGTTCACTTGCTTGAATCTTAATACAGTCTTTTTATCTAAGCTAAGAGCTCTCCAGGTGTAGGTGGGTTTCATAGGTTTTAGATAACGTGCATAGCGTGTGCATTGCATTTCTTATTATTTGTGCATTTGTTTTTAATGTGTAAATAATTCAACTACGAAAATGCACACATGTTTACTACTTCTCGCACTTGATATTGATTATAATGTATCCAATGAAATGCATGATTCATTACTTTTTGTTGACAAGTACCATATTGAAAAACAATGAAACAGTCAACAATTGTAGTTGGAGATAAGTAATGTTCTTACCAATAGTAGATACAACAACACACACACATAATAGTGATAGTAGTTGTACAGAGATTTGTTAACCCAGTTCAATGATACTACATCTATGTTTCGTGGATACTTGACCCAAGTTAGGAGATTTTATCACTTTCAACAACTTAGCATAAGCATTCCCTTATGATAATCAGTACAAAGTTTACACATCTATTCTTACTCTATATAGTAGTGATATTTGTTAGAGAACGTAAAGACATATGACAACTAAGTCTATGTTTGATTTAGACTAATCAAAATTTCCTCCTTAATCGGTGTTCTAGACTTTTTTATTAAGTAGTTCAATGATAAGATATCTCCTTCATCTATTTTCTCTTCAATCATCCGATCAGGGTTCTATACATAATTTGTTTCTTACACGATCTTCAAAAGGATGGATTGTTGTCCATGAAATTTGCACACTATTTCTTTGCACGTTGAGATAATTCACTGAATAAACTTACGGCGTACAACTTTCTTGAAGCCGCAATGGTTCTTCTCCTCTAAAAACAAATACAACATCAACAACAACCAATTCATAGTTTTCAAACCTATATATCTTTTTACCATGAACAAAGACGAAATCATATATCCTAGACCATATATTTTGTAAACATAGGAATAACCCATATATTATTTGCATCACCATATAAATCAGTAACAATCGGTAACCAATATAATCTGACTAGGCAAAAAATCTTTTGCACTTTTTCTGCTTGATATTTTTAAATTCTGTGCTAACAAATAATACGAGCCCACAACTTCTTGACAAACTCTCATTTGGGATAGAGTAGCGCACCAGTATGAAACAAAAGTCATGCCAACCATGTTCTCATTTCATCCATTAACAAAATAATATTTCAATAATAGAGTAGCGCACATACAATCAATAGCGATAACAAAAAACAATTTGTAGAAGGCATCCACATAAAACATTCAACATCTAGCACAACAATAAAAATTGTATAGCCAGGCAAGACAAAGATGAATATCATCTTCTAACATCCTCTCTTCCCTCGGTAATGTACTCCCCCTTTCATGTGAACGAATAAAACTCAAGGATCCAAGGGATTTTAAGAGGCAGCTATACGAGCCCATAGAGTAGTAAGAATAGACTCCACAACAGTACCTCAAACAGTCAAAGTAAAAACCTCATAAATTTCCTAAAAAGACACACTGAGCAATCGAGATTCCTCTGATAGAAGTTGTACTACTCTCATAGCTAATTCTTGGGACAGATGCAAACCAGCCAATGGAATTGATAAATCAGCATTAGATGAACTAGAGGCCCATCGAGGTGGTTGAAATGTAGCAGGCAGATCAGGGACGTGTGATCCTTGAAAAAATTTATAACTCAGAGTAAATGACTTTGGAGCAGGACCCATCATCTTATCATTAGTTATAACCTTTAGATGCTGAGCTAGAAGGAACCCAATGATCAACTGAGGAAAGCATATCAGGATGTTGATGTCATAAATGTCAACATGATGGAGAATTTGTTGAAAGATTAACTCACACACATCCACCAAAGCCCCAGTACCAATATGATATATAAGTTCGGCCAGAGCAGTCAACTTGCTAGCCATGTGTGTTGACGAAAACCAATTAGCAATTCCAAACTTTTGAAGAATCGCATATTTCACACTTAGCTTCATCGTCGGAAATTGACAATCTGTGGGCCAAGTTCGAACCATCCCACCAAAGTGTTCCAAGACAAGCTATTGAGATGTAGAAAAACTAGCAGCATATCCAGCAGGCACCGACATGATCAAATAGAAGTTTAACAAAGCAAGAGACAAATCAGCACCCTTACCCCTTACATGTACCTTCTTAATATAAGGGGTAACTGGATCATTAAAATTTGCAAGAAGATTAACAATGAACTCTCGAACCAACTTCAAGTAAAATACGGCAAGGTTTGTCACGGTGCATATCATCCCTAACTTACTGATCAAATCAATAACTGAAGCGCACGAATGGTGTTGATCGAAAATTATCGACTCATTTGCTAACCGATGCTGCATAACATACTTCTACTTGAAGATACACTCCTTACAATAGAATGATATTTCGTCGATCGGTATAGAGAGCACATTTAGACCGAGCTTACGACGACTAGCTTCTGTAAGGCTTTTGGTTATGCCACCTAGACTTCTTTAGTGATAAATCCATTCAGAAATGTGCTCTTGACATTCATCTGATAAAGATTAATCGTCCTAAAGCATGCAAGACCGAGTAATAGACGAATAAATTCTAATCGAGCTACAGGTGCGAACGTCTCACCAAAGTCTACTCCTTCAATTTGAGAATATCCTTGGGCTACTAACCATGCCTTATTCCGAGTCACATTTCCCATCTCGTCAATTTTGTTCTTAAAGATCCATTTTGTGCCCATAGTTTTGACATCTGCAGGTTTTTGTATGAGTTCAAAAACTCGATTTCATTTGAATTGATGAAGTTCTTCTTGCATGGCCTTGATCCACTGTTCATCCTTTAAAGCCTAAGTTACACTAGTGCTCTCTATAGTAGAGGTAAAACATACATCGACTATCATCTTAGCATAGTCTAGCCTATTTTTCTTTCTCATGTTGATACCACTGCTAATATCCCAAATAACATTGCTGACTAGATGTTTCTTCTTCATATGCATCGAATGAGCAAACAGCTGAGTACTAGCGTCTTTATTTGAAGAAGCTTCTGTAAGGCTAGATGTTGAATGTTCTTCTTGTCTATACTACTAATCATTACCTTAACTTTGTTTAGATAAAGCTTCAGAGGCAACTTGTAAAGGTACTCATTCAGTTTTAGAAACATTGGATACCAGTTTTCCAGAACGATTCTCATGAGCTTTAGTAGACGATACTCTTTCATCATCTGTTAGGCTTCTTTCACACATATCCTCAATATTAAGTATTCAAATGTTTATAGACTCAATCATAGATTTCGTTCTCTTGTTGAATATTCAAAAGTCCTTGTTGTTGATAGAGTAGCCGAGAAAAATGCCTTGATCTGACTTCGAGTCCCACTTCTGATGATAGTCCATATCATTGAGAACGTACCACTTGCAACCAAATACATGAAAGTATTTAATCTTTGGTCTTCATCCTTTCCATAGTTGATAATTTATGAGCATGGTTCTAGGGCATAATGCTATCTGATTATGTATATTGGATCTTGTGACTTTGCATGCAACATAACTCAAGCCATCTCTTATAACATCTGATATTTTCTTTCTAACACTACATTCTATTGTTGTGTCATAGGAGCAAAGAACTCATGGAATATTCCTTTGGATTGATAAAATTTAGTGAAATGTAAATTTTCAAAACCTTTACCTTGATCGGTATAGTTCCTACACACATTATGTTCTTTCTCTCTTTGAAGTTGTATACACAAGGCCATAAATGTCTAGAACATATCTGATTTCTCTCTAATGAACTGCACCCATGTATACCGGGAATAGTCATCTACAGTCACTAAAACATACCATTTTTCTCCAAGGCTATCTACTTGTATTTGCCCCATCCAGTCCAGATATAGCAGTTCTAAAACATGAGTGGAAGATCCATGATCATTTACCTTCTTTGAGGATTTTGTTCTTTTGCAGGTCATTATGAGCAAAACATATTGGTTGACTGCTTTAACTGAGGTAAGCTAAGTACAACCTCAGCCTTCTGAATCCTTGATCACCTAGTTGGCTGATATTGTTTAACTCTATCGATATCCCTTCGACAAGGCAAACATTGTTGAGTTTTGGTGCTCCTGGTAGATAAATATTCTCTTTGCCAACAACATTTCCTTTCATGCTATCTCCAAATGTTACTCCACCTGTCCTACACTAATTTAATTTAGCAAACAAAAGTGAGTTAGCTGTCATATGCCTCGAGCAACCGTTGTCAAAATACCAATTTCTAAAGTTAGATACATGAACAGTGGTGAATGCTACGTAGCACTTAAAACTTTCTTTAACTCTCTATTCCATTTTTCTTGGTTTGAATCTTTGAAATATTCCTCTCCTATTCTGATGAGTAAGACTATTGAATCTACGAAGTTTGTGACAATGGGTTTTATATGACTAGGCCTTCAACAATAGTGGCATATCCATTCATGGGCCATGCTTACCTTTTTCCTTTTAGTTTATGAGTTCGATGATTCAGGAATATTGTCTAGATTCTGTTGTTCAGAGGCTCCTACGATCGTTCTTCTATATGATAAGAATGTTGTCGAGACATTGAGTTCCAGGGGAGAGCATTCTAACTGACTTCACTAGAGTTTCTTACTCACTACGCACTTTCCTGTGTTCAAATTTAAGAGTAGAGATTGTAGTCATCAAATGATAGTTATCTTCAAATAATGTTAGAAATCTCTCTCGGTGTTGTTTCAGTAGTTCTTGATATTCCTTCCACAAGTATAACAGTTCTTCAAAGTCAGAGGGAGAAAACTTGGGTTCATTGTGTACGGATTCTTCGAGTGTACCAGATTGCAGATTTGTATCTGTGACAGTTGGCACATGTAACTCATCATCACTATTTTTTTTGGAACTTCTTCGATTTCACAACTAATTAATGCTATACCTTAGCTCTCACTTTTTCTATCAGAAGATGTTTCCTCATCAGATAACGTACTTGTGAGTCTTTTCTTCTTCCTTTTTAAGTAGGTAGCACATTTTGCTTGGAAATGCCTATATCTTTCACATTCATGACATTTCAAACTTTTGTTAGTTTTCTCAACTTGTAATGTGCTTCGTTTGTGTTCATGCCTTCTGGAAGGCATTCCTACATTTAATGACCTAAGCTCGAGAAGTTTGAATTGTTGCTGTCTCTGTTAGCCTGAGTACCATTCCCTCCTACCTTCTTGTAAAACTTATTTTTTTAATTTTGTAAAGCGTTGTGACAACAAAGCAACCGCTTCTACAAGATTTTCAGCTGCGTGAGATTTCATACTAAGTTTTGTGGGTCTTTACACATTCCTTCAAATGCGACTCCACCCTTCTTTTGCTGGCCCTGATCTTCAAAAGATAGCTCAAATGTTCGTAACGACCCGAATACGTCTTTAGCTTCCTCGATGGCAGTATCTTTCATGTTAAACCTAACAGGAAGAGATCTGAGTACTTTTTTGAACCATCTTGACTTCAAAAAAATTTTCTTCAAGTGCAAAAGATTCATTTGCCAAAAGATTCTGAAGTCTAGACACTTTAATTTCTGTAATTCCTTCATATGAAATCTCTAAGATACTCCAAGCTTCTTTAGTCGAGGTATAAGTATTTATGAGTTTAAATACATTTAGTCCACTCCGTAAACAGTGCATTCAAGGCTCGTGAATTTCTAAGAGACTCTTCATCCTCTTCCTTTGTCCAGGTGATTTAAGGCTTCGAAGTCGTCTTACTAGCAGCATCTTTGGTAGATGGTGGCAATCATTCTTACTTTCCAATAGCCATAATTTTCTCGATCCAGCATAGAAGGTCAAGTCATTGAAGTTCATTCACGCACAAAATCCATTGAAGGTAGAAAACCCACTCTTATATGAATTGAAAAACAATGAAACAGTCAACAATTGCAGCTAGAGATAAGTAATGCTCTTAACAATAGTAGATACAGCAACAGGCACATATAGTAGAGACAGTAGAGGCACAAAGGTTTGTTAACCCAGTTCGATGATACTGCATCAACGTGTGCGAGGTACTTGACCCGAGTTAGGAGATTTTATTACTTTCAATAATTTATCATAACCATTTCCTTATGATAATCACTACAGAGTTTACACATTTATTCTTACTCAATAAGTAGTGATCTTTGTCAGGGAATGTAAAGACATATCACAACTAAGTCAATTTTTTATTTAGACTAATCAAATTAATGAGTTTGTGAAGATATTGAAATTGTATTTTGTTAGAGGTAGTTGAGGAATATAGAAATTTTAATTGACTGCTAACACAACAAATATGGGTTAAATCACTGGTCCTTTTTTATGAAATTTAATGTTAGATAGGTGAGGGACATGTGAGTCTGAGTGGAGCTACTTGGTAAATTTTTGAACTTGATCAACTTTTTATTTGGGATGTTCTTGAAGTTGCATGGAATCTCTAACACTTATTTAAAAGGCTTAAGAAGCTAGTCCAATCCGATGAAAAAAAGTATACGGTCAAACAACGATAAATGTAACAAAGGAAAATTGTCGAAGCATGTGTGCGAGTTTAAAAATATAGATTATTGAGGTAACCCTTTGTTTTTGTATTAGGTTTTTGCAAAAATCTATTAGAGTAATGAAGCCATGGTAGCACTCTCATTCCGTTTGTAGGATTGCGATGTACTTTATTACATGTAGATTTTTGTAAACCCTTTACCAAAAATGGTTCTTAGCCAATTTTTTTGTACAAATATTACAAAGTGTATGATAACGTGTGTATATATATATATATATATTAAATTGTTGACTGTTTGTTTTCATATGGGTGTGTTTTATAGTACCTTTTGATTGAGCTGATCAGTGTAATGGAAGGGCAGCAAGAAAAATAAGGACTGTCAAGAAAAATAAAAGAAAATGTAGTAATAGAATATGACATTTGATTTACAAAAAAAAAATTATCAAGGAAAAGGTATTCTTGACAAAAAATTAAAGTCATGTTAAGTGTTTTATTGACATTTAATAATCGTCATGATTGGCATATTCTTGACATGAGAAAAATGTGAACATATATGAGTTTGTGAGATTTTATAGTTTTCGTCAATATGCAAATAATGGTGATACTTACTCTAATATGTTGTGAAATGATGACAGTTAGCTATTGTTATAAAATATAAATAATGACATTTATTATCTGTCAATAATATTGGATATGTGACTTTTATTCTCTGTCATTAAATATAAATAATGACATTCATTATTTGTCAACACTAGAAGATATGTGACATTTATTCACTGTTCATAAAATATAAATAATGACATTTATTATTTGTCAACAATAAAAGATATGTGACATTTATTTTCTGTTATAAAAACACTATTATGACAGTTTTTCCAAACTGTCATAATAGACTTTCCTTGATAGGTAGAACAATGATTGAAAATAACTGTCAAGAATTTTAAATATGACAGATTTTAACTATCCTCGTAGGCCATTTTTCTAGTAGTGTATGTTTTCGTTGTGATTACATTCGTGTTCTTAATCCACTTGACATGGCTCTCAAATCATAATTATAACTACTTGGAACGTCCTTTGGAATTTTAAAGTCATTCTAAACACCCACAGAATTTTGCAGTTGATTTTGTACATAAGATGTATTTCGTGCAATAAGAACATTGAAAAAATAGTATGTATAACTGAAATATGAAAGGCATATTGAAGATTATTCTTTATAATCTTAAGATAGTTTTCCAAAAGTTATACAAATTTGTTAAAATTTAGAGAATAGCATAGCGTGTGCATTGCACTTCTTATATTATTCGTGCATTTGCTTTTCTTGTGTATATAATTTGACTCTGAAAATGCACACATGTTTACTATTTCTTGCACATGATCTTGATTAATAATGTATTTTATGAAATGAAAAGTTCATTAAATTTTGTTGATAATTACTATATCATTGTTCAAAGATTGTCAAACAAGTTAATAAGGAAAATAAATAACAAACCCTTTTGTCCATTCTATTTCGATAGATGTGTTGTATGTAGGTAAAACATAGTAAGAAATTAGAAAGATCAACAAGGATAGCGGCAAAGACAAGTATCACTTGGGGTTCGGAAGAAAAAGCACAATCCCATTGCACCTTTTCCAAATAGGGCTTTGCAGCCACTCATACAATCGACATCCTTGCAACCTCCTCCATGCAAAGCCTTCTCGCATAGTCCTCCTACACCTTCAACACTTTTCATCATAGTTTCTCCTGCATTCATCAAAATCCATGACCACCCAACCTCAATCTCCAATACTTAGGTAAACACAAGTTGAAACTAATACGTAGAATATCAATTACTTAAATCGTGTAGAATTTCTCAAATAAGTAATTAAAATGGCAAAAAGAAATCAAAATACAAAGGCGAGCATGTGATGATGAAATTAAAATAAATAATAAAAGCTAAGTAGGGAGTACCATTGAAAATAAGTAAAAGTGCAAGAAGAATGGTTGAGAAGGAGACAGACTTCATGTTTCTAATTTGTGATATACTTCAATTCTCGCAAATTTTGACATGATAGCTTTTGGGTATTTGAATGTTGGGTATTTATAACAAAAGTTATGCTTGGGTTTGGGTAATTTTTCCTCTCTGCATTAGTTTTTCAAACCTTTTTTAGAAAATTTGGTTGTTATATGGTATTTGTTTTTAACTTCTTATCGACAAGAAAATTATTTAGTTACTTTTTGTGGTTAAAGTTTTCATCTTTTAAAGTATAAAATGTTTTTTCTTGCTGGCATCCACTTACGATTGTCTTATTTATGAAATTAAAAGTTGGGGCATTTTTAAATGTAGTAAAATAAAATATAATAAATTATTTACCAACTATCATAATATCAATAAAATTATTCACGTGCTGTTCTGAAAATCCTTCAAATATGATATCATTAATATATATTTGTGCAACAATCAAGTCTTTGTAAGATTTATTCACCAATAAGATCCTAGAAGCACCTCCTTTGGAATTTCCTTTGCGACCAAGATAAATCATGAGTCGATCATAACATGCTCTGGATGCTTGCTTTAGTTCATATAAAGCTTTGTTGACTTTATACACATCATGAGGATAAATTGGATAAAAAAACCCTTAGGTTAAGCTACGTACACTTCTTCGTTTAAGTACCCATTTATTGAAAAAGTTATGAGATAGTCAATAAACCTTTAGTTAATTATAAAGTAATTAACTGTTCTAATAGCTAGAGGGACAACAGAAGTAAATAACACGCGAAGCTTTGGTAACCCAATTCGGCGAATACCACCTACGTTTGGAGTGCTTGACACAGCTCAGATGAGTAATATTATTAAGCATCACAGTTTTTAATATAGATCGATACAATATGGAACATTCTTGTCATGTATATGACTATCTTTAACCCAACCATCAAATTTTGGCTCCAATCATTAATATAACACCAAAATAATTTAACATAATTAATAAAAACTCCTTAAAGATTTGGGATGTTACATATCTTTTCCCAATAGTTATATTTCAATATATAATTATAAATTTTCTGTTTAAATAAATCCAATTCTTTCCCTTTCCTTATTTACCCGATCATAACAACTTCTGTCTAGAATCAATATTTATCTTTCTCCAAAATAATTAATTATCTTCCACAATAATTAATTATTATTTATTTTTCTCCAAAATAATTATCCTTTTACCAATAATTATATTTTCCCAAAATATAATTATTTTTCCTTTTCTCCCTTAATAAATATCTTTTCCTTAAAATCAAATTACCTTTTCTTTAAATAATTATATTTCAAAAAATATAATTATTTTTCCCTTCACATAATATATATATATATATATATTTCCACATATACATATAATTATCAAATCTCCAACAAACTCTCTACAATTTAATTAAATAACATTTATAATTATTTAATTTAATTCAATTTCAACAACACTAAAAATTCACAACTTTACTTAATCCTCTTTTAACCTACCATTTAATCAAAATCTCAACAAACACCACATGACAAAACCTCTAATTAATTAAATATTCATCCAACAAATATTTAATTAATTTGAATTCCCACATAAATCAAATAATTCTTATTAAATGAATTCAAAATAACACCCAATAAATTAAATCCAATTAAACAAAATTAAGATAATTAACTCCAAAATTATCTTAATTTTAGGGGCGTTACAATCTTCCCTCGTTTAAGAAACTTTAGTCCTCAAAAGTTCTAATCTTCAACCAACTTGGAATACCAGGCTCTCAATTAATAACAATTTCTACCAAACTCCATAATCTTTAATTAAATATACACACCTATGTATATATATTTAATTAACCCAACACAAAACACCAAAAAAAATCCTTAACTTCTAATTTTAATTAATCTAACACCAAACAAATTCCATAACATCCAATTCCACTTAATGTAATACCCATAATAAGTTCCTTAAATTTTTGGGGTGTTACACGAAAATTCGGAACAACCGACCAAACTGAAGTCGGTTGATCAGAAGAAGGTATAGGGCGATCGAAATTCAGTTTACAAAAATTAAAACTGTGTTGTATTCGGTCGAAGGGCATTGACGGGTCGAGACTCCACAAAAATTACTAATTTTTCATTTAGTTTATTCTTTAATTATTATTCTGCAGTTTTTTTCCTTCTATGCAGTCGCTTGCACGTGTCCATCCACCAACTCTCTTCGACTGAAGTGTCCAACAATCTTCATCTCTGTTCGGCTAAGTCTTCGACGATCTCCAACTTCATTCAGCACTCAACATCAGCAAGAACACTGATGTCTTCAACTGGGCAAGAACTTCGGCGTCTCATTTTGATGTCTCCAACTCTCTGACATCCAAATCTCATCGGTTGTAGCCAACGAGTTTTTGCCTTTTTCCCTACTCCCTCATCCCTCTTTATCTCTTTATCGTTCTCTCCATTTCATCCTTATTATCAAAACTAAGAAAATCAACCGATCGACCTTGGTGAGTTGGTCGGTTTTGTTGCGAGTGGTTGCTGGGAACGGTTTGGTCATTCCCATCTCCAACTTGTGGTCGATCGAAATTCGGAAAACTGACTCCAACCGACCAAATATTGATCACCCCTAATATATATAAGTAATGTTATGTTTGGGTTTGTGTAAGTTTTCCTCTTTGAGTTAATTTTTCAAACCTTTTTTAGAAAATTTGGTCATTATGTGGTAAGTTTTTTCAACATTATGGATAAGAGAATTAATGAAATTAATTAGTTTCTTTTTGTCATTAAAGGTTTTAAGATACAATTGTTCAAATATAGTAAAACAAAATAGAATAAATTATTCGAGAACAAACATTTTCTATCAAGGATTTTATTAAAAAGATATTTTTTGTAACTGATATCTATTTGGTAAACATATCAATTTTGAATTAATAAGGTTTAATTAGGCTATCAATTGATATTTTTTACATCTACTATCAATGATATTGTTCTATTGCTATCGCTTACATTATCTATCAGTGATAAGAATTGAAGGATATCATTAATAGTGTCTATGAGTCATATCTCTAATAGACTATTGTAAATCAATGATGGCGAAGTAATGCTACTCTAAAGTAATATCCTAGTGGTTTGTTTTTAGCATAAATGGACAAAGAAATCAGATCGAATTAGCATGCTATCGGTAATAGCTTTGAATCACTAATAACATTCTATCCATATATTATAGCTTCTATCGCTAATAGTGTAAATGAAATTGTTATAGTTGCAACTTTTGTTGAAATAAATTATTGATTTTATGTTATGCTATGAACATTTATATCATTTAGAAATTCAAAATTCAAGTTATCTGTGAAAAATTCATGAAAACCATTATTGACATCTAAACATTTCGTCATTCATAGAAGTCATCATTGATAGTATGATATCAGTCTATCACTGATATCATAAGAGGAAAGAAATTGATGGAAAAAATTGGCATTTGAAAAAAAAAATATATCATATGACTGGTAAAAAAATTGTCATTTTTGCAAATATTTTTCTTTTTGCTCTAGATATTATATTTATTTTCTAATTTATGTTATATGGTGCAATATTTCTGATTTTCCATGACATAAATAGGTCATTGTATAGGGTAATAACTTTTATCTTCTCAAAATTAAGGTTACAGCATTTGTGATGACAACTAAATAAGATATAATAATTTTTAACTTCAGAATGGAAAAAAAATATTTATGTTACACCCTTAAATCTCTAAAGTTGCAGTATTACTTTGATTTCGTTAAATGCATTACAACTTAAATAAATAATTCAATCCTTTAACAAAAAATGTTAAAAAATCGACAATGTTACGACTCTAGTAACTTATCAGTTCAATTATAATTAAAAAATAAATAAATGCCACTTTTGTTACATTCAATATTAACAATGAACTCTCGAACTAGCTTCGGGTAAAACAAGCCAAGGTTTGTCACGATACTATTCTCAACTCTTTGCTTAATTGTTGATGGACGATTTGATGCAGGTGGCGAATGATGAACATCAGTCTTTCACTCTGGCACATGATGCGGGTTACTGCACATAGGTTTTGATGGTCGTCCAAATTCCTTCAACAGATCATCAATAACAGAGTCTATAGTTTTCTCCAGATTGGTGTGATCAATATTGACTTGAGAAGTAACAGAATGACGCGCTCCAGATTAACTTTCAAAGTCAAGCATGGCTTGATGAGAGTCAAACAGCTGATGATAAATAGCCTCAGCATCCGACATCTTAGTCACTCGAGCTTCCTTTGATGACTCTCTCAAGCAAGATTTGGTTGCCACACTGGCCTCGAACTTGCGTCACATTATATTGGCGAGGGAAACATCATCATGATCGAAGGAATCGAAATCCACTACTACCATTTCAAAAAACTTTGAAATGGGAGCCCTGAACTTCTATTTTTGTTCAGAATTTGTTTGGAACTTTCGATACTCTCCACCACACTGATTAGTGGGAACAACAACAGACAAAGAGGGTGAAGCATTCGTACTTGTTATAGCAGTTGTGGCGTCATGTTTGGATAGAGATTCCTCAAAGGAAGACGAGTCGATAATTTCCTAAAGACGCCTTAACCGTCAAAGAGGGTTACAAGCCAAAACCATCTTGATTCTTGGAATTTTCGATAGAGGCTGATTAGAGATTGTTGATGGGTTCATTATGGGAAGAGTTGAAAGATATTGTTTATTCCTTATTGACACCATTGAAGAAACTCGAAGAAATATATACCAGAGAAGTTGAAGCATCGCGAAGATGGAAGATGAATCGTGCACGGGAGATGGAATGCCAGAAATAAATTCTGCATGTTTAAATTTAACTGACTTCCATGGGACCTGAATGACAAACAATGGGTCTACACTTTGAGTTCAACAAGCCCATCCACAATTAATTGCTATGACATAAGCCTGCATAGTCCCAGTCCTGCATGAAGATTTTCAAATAAAGAGGCTTCTAATGGCTTTCTTAAAATATCTACTAATTGAATTAAACTTCTCACATGCTCCAACTAGATTACTTTTGTTTCGACAAGATCTCTAATAGAGTGATGACCAATGTTTATATGCTTCGTCCTACTATGTTAGACTAGATTTTTTGATATAATAATAGTGCTCGTATTATCACAATATGAAATCATTGAGACCTGATAGATATTGCATTCAGGGAGCATCTACTTCATCCATAACAATTGAGTGCAACAATATACTCTGCTTCGACAGTCGAGAGTGATATGCAGTTTTGTTTCTTACTAAACCAAGCTATTAGATTGTTCCCCAAAAAGAAACACCCTCCAAAAGTACTTTTTCTATCTTCAACACATCCAGCCCAATCTGCATCACAATACCCTACTAACACAACAGTGGTGTCAAACGAGTATCACACACCAAAATCAATTGTACCTAGAACATATTTCATTATATGTTTAGCACATCGTAGATGATATTTCATGAGATCGACTTGATATTATGCACATACACCGACAACATATGCGGTATTAGGACGACTTTCAGTAAGGTATAGTAGGCTCCCTATGATGTTTTGATATAAGCTTTCATGCACCTTCTTACCTCTGTTGTCCTTAAAGACTTTGATATGTGTGGTCGTAGGGGTGCACTTAGCTTTGGCTTGCTCCAGGTCGAGCTTCTTAATCGAATTTCGAGCATACTTTTCCTGTATATAAATATTCCAGTCTCTCTTTTTTGAATTTGAAATCCTAGAATGAAAGTCAACTTTCCCACCATACTAATTTAAAACTTAGTCTTCATTTGCTCAATACACCTGTGCAACTAAGAACCCATTATTAGTATTCTTAATGAACATTGACTTATCAGTACCTCCTTAAGACTTCTTCAGTGATAAATCCGTTCAAAAATGTGTTCTTGACATCCATTTGATAAAGAGTAATCCTCCTAAATCATGCAAGATCGAGTAACAGACGAATAGATTCCGATCAATCTACAAGTGCGAACGTCTCACCAAATTCTACTCCTTCAATTTGAGAATATCCTTAGGATACTAATTGTGCCTTATTTTGAATTACATTTCCCCTCTCGTCAGTTTTGTTCTTGAAGATCCGTTTCGTGCCAATAATATTGACATCTATAGGTCTTGGTATTAGTTCGTAGACTCGATTTTGTTCAAACTGATAAATTTTTTTCCTGCATGGCCTTGATCCACTATTCACCCTTTAGAGCCTTAGTTACACTAGTGGGCTCTATAGTAGATGTAAAACATACATTGGCCATAAACTTGGCATATTCTGGCATATTTTTCTTTCTCATGGTGATACCACTGTTAATATCCCAAATAACACTGTTGACTGCCTGATTATTCTTCATATGTGCCAAAGCAGCAAATAGTTGAGTATTAGCATATTTATTTGAAAAAGCTTCTATAAGGCCAGATGTTGAATGTTCTTCTGGTCTATAGTCCAAATCATTACCTTGACTCTATTCAGATGAAGCTCTAGAGCTGACTTTTGAAGCTACTCGTTCAGTTTTAGAAGCATTAGATTATTTTTCATAAATGACTTGTTAGATCATTGTAAAGACCCACAGACTCTTGCAGTTGATTTTGTACATAAGATATATTTCATGCAGTAAGGACATTGAAAAAAATAGTATGTATCATCGAAATATAAAAGGCATATCGAAGGTTATTCTTTCTAATGGCCTTAAAATAGTTTTCCAAAAGGTTTACCAATTTGTTAAAATTTAGAGAGTAGCATAGCATGTGCATTGCACTTCTTACATTATTTGTGCATTTGTTTTTCATGTATATAGTGTAACACCCCCAAGTTAAGGTAATTTATTTTATTTATCTTAAGTTAATTTTAATTAGTGTTGGAATTAATTCGGGTGCTAATGGAATTTTGATTAAAGTTCTTTGTTTAATGAGATTTGTTCTTGGGGGAAATTTGATTAATTATATGTGATTATGTAATTAATTAACTTTGAAGTTGGAATAATTATATCGTGCAAATATTATGGTTATGTAAGGATTTTTGTTTTTGGAGAAAGATATTTGCGGTGAGAGAGAAAGAAAATTAAAATAATAATTATATAATGGGAAATATAATTATTATTTAGTAAAAGATAATTATGAGTTTCTTTTTGGAGAAAGGTTGATGTGATTGGTGAAATTATTGGTTTTAAAATGGAGATTTGAGGGGTTTAAATGGAGAGAGAAAAGATTTGAGATTTAAGTTTGTTTTGGGCAATGAATTAAGGAAAAACAAGAGAAAAGAAATAAAAATAATAGTATTATTATTATTATGTAAAGAACCCTCATAAGGCGTTAAAGTGGGAAAAAAAGTACTTATCATCTTCCACAAACCCTAGCCTCAAGGACCGCCGCCATTGCCACCTCCCCGTCCGCCAGCCATCGTCGTCGGTCACCTCTGTCTTTGCAACCGATCATCCTTTCATCGAGCAACAGCATCGAGCCGACAGCCAATCGCCCGAGCCGTCTCCTCGCCTTCGCAACCGACCCTCTGCATCTGCCCTAGCAGCCGTCCATCTCCGTCTGTTGTTCTGTCAAGCTACTAGCGTCTTCGTCAGCACCCTACCGGAATTCGTCGATCGCTAGTTCGTCGTCACAGTCATCGCTCGATGTAGTCAGCAAGCATTCTTTGCTGGTCGATGCGTCGCCTTCCTGTGCAGCCCGAGCCGCACGCATGCCCAACTCGAGCAGCTGGCTCCCCTTAGTCGCACGTGTGTCTTTACGCCGAGCCGCCCTCCTTTGCCCCGAGCCGCACGCAGCCGATTTCCATTAGGCACATGCGTGTCATCGCGCTGAGCCGCCTGCCTACCTGAGTCACCTTCTACCCGAGCTGGCTTCTGCCTTATAGTCGAGCCGCTTAGCTGTTTCCCCTATTTTTCAAGTTGTTTGAGCCGCGAAGCCAAATTTTGGTCCTTTTCACCTGTTTTGGGAAGTTTTGATTGGGTGTTTGGCATACCCAACAAATATGTAATTTTTGACCTTAAATAATTTAATCAGGGCCGTTTGGATTGTTTAGAGGTGGAACTAAGGAATTCTCCCAATTATGGCTAAGTTGATCTCGGCCTTGATTTTGGGTAAGTTACTTCGAATGGATTGGTGGACCTTTGATTCTTTGAGGGTTAAGTTACTAAATTTGGTGTTTTCTAACTATTTAGGACTTCGCTATTTGGAAAGCGTGATTTTTGCTGTTAGAATTCGATTAAGCTAATCTCCAGGTAAGAGACTCTACTACTAGACTTTCGACTAAAATTAAAAGATCGCATGTGTATATGGTTATGCATAGACGATAGCTAAATTTGCATAACTCGATGTTACTGATAATGACTGACATTGTAATGACAATTGACGCTGATGACTGATGTTTTAATATGACTAGTGGTATGTTGATAAGGATAACTGTGTTATGTTTATGATTAGGGTATCTTAAATGAGTATGTTATGATTGCTATGTTATGCCATGTTTATGATAAGGTTATGACACGTTACATGCTATGGACAGAGTTCTCGTTAGCTTATTCTATTCGAGTCGTACCCACATGGGTGTTCCTCGAGATCACCACCTTTTTATAACTGCGTAGTCCGACAGGATCACCAGTCTAGTATGACATTGACATTGACATAGACATGATTATGAGTGATTCGACGGGGTCACGCACATCCCGACTGTCTTAGTGTTTCCTTCGGCTACAATACAGACAAGCTTGTCCTAGGTGTTCCTTTGGGTCACTGAAGACTAGATATGTTCCTACAGGATCACAGATTGAACGTGTTCGAGAACGTGCAAGTTCAAGAGTACCACTCTACAGAACTCTAATAGGAAGTTAACGGGCACCTAGCAGGACTAGTAGTGGGTCCCTTACTGAGTATATTTTCATACTCGCTCTTTCTTATTTAATTTTTCAGGCAGAGGCAGATGTAAGGGTAAAGGCAAGCTGGCGACTGACAAGAAGTGACCGTGAGCCATAGAGATCATTTTGCTTCCACTTTATGTCATTGTTCGGATTCTAGTATTTGCTTTTTTATTATATTCTTTTATTGTTATTTTGTTTCTTTAAAACTAGATAGGGCCCAAGTTAGGATTTTACTTTAGACTTATTTCCATATACATTTGTTTATGCTTTTAAGTGAGAAATTTAAGGTTTTATTTTATTTTTCTATTTTAAAGTTATACATTTTATTTATCTTTTAAAATAGTAATGAATTCGTCTTAGTATAAGGAGTTGGGTCACTACATATAATTTGATTGTGAAAATGCACACATGTTTACTATTTCTCGCACAAGATTTTGATTTATAATGTTGTACCGCCTCAAATTTTGAGGTAAATTTAACACTTTATATTAATTCAAAAGGTTTTAAAAAAAATTTGGTGTTAAAATTTTTTTGGTTTAGAAGAAAAAAGAAAAAGAAAATGAAGGGTGTAAATTTTAATAATATGATATAATATAAAATAATAAAATAATAATATAATATGAATTTTATTATTATATTGTTATTATTATTATTATTATTTAATATTTTTATAAAAAAAAACCTAAACATCTCTTCTTCTTTCCCGCGCGCCGCCAACCCTTCTCCCTTGAATTTTCTTCTTCTTCTTCTTCCTCCAGCCGCGCCTCTCCCAACCTCTCATCTTCAATATCTTATCTCCTCCTCTTCATCCGCCGCTGTAGCAGTCGAGCTCCTGTCATCTCCCTGTGTGTCGTTTGAGGAAGCTCAATAGCCACCGTCATGCATCTCTTCATCCACCGGCCAAATCTAACTCTAATTGTGAAGTCCGGCAACCGCGTGGTGAAGCAATTTACATCGTGTCTTCGGTCTTCCTATATCTGTCGACTGTCGGCCATCTTAGTTCCTCTCCGTCCTTCGTTCGCCGCAGCCTTGCGAAAACACGACCATCACTTAAGCTTCCTTCTTCTCCTTCGTGTTGCCGTCCGCCGCGTGAAGCCGAATCCTCGAGCCAACATCGGTTTGCTCCAAGCCGACATAACCAACCAAGCCGCGAGCCATGTCGTGAGTCGATTCGAGCCGCCAACCGAATCGAGCCGTGAGCTGAACTGCAAGCAAATTTGAGTCGACTCTAACCGACCCGAGTCGAGCTACCTCTCAACCCAAGCTGATTTTCCAATCTGATCTCCCTTTTCCCCGAGCCACTTAAGCTCCACGCTAAGTCACTGTGAGTCTTTGGTAAGGGTGATTTAATGAGTTCCTAACATTTTATATAGCCGATTCGAGTATAAATGTTGCAATAAATCGTTGGACTTATTGATTGGGTTGGCTTTTAACCCTTAAAGGTGTTAAAGAGGTTATTCTCGAATTTTTGAGTTTTACTCCAAGTGTAGTTTGGAGTCAACTCTCCTTTACTTGGGTAACTCTATGGATGTTGCTTTGGAGCCTTTTAAATGGGGATGTTAGTGGTGTTATCGTTTAAATCTTTATGTTTGTGTTTAGGTGGATTCGTTTGGACATTGACTTGAACAAGGATTGTAGCTAAATCTCAGGTAAGGAATTTCAAACTACAAGACCTCAAACCAAGACTGGAAACGAAGTAAGCCATATTAAGATTATACACTAGCGACTGTACTGATTTAACTGATGTATGGATGCCTAGAAAACATCATTAGTACGCACTCTTGACTGATTCAAGGTGACATAATTGTTAGTTGTAGCTTACGTGTATATACATGTGAATGTGTTGTTTTGCCGATGGAGTTACGGATGCCCGGATGTTTTCTGTAATTTGGTCATATTGATGAGTCGTGCTATTAACTGAAACAGTAATGTCGATGGATTATGAAAATCTTGATGGTAACTATAGTTAAGTATGTTGTTGGGCTGCTTATTATTGCGTTGCATCGTTGATGAACTAAGGGTTCGAGAACCTCATGTGTAGATTGTGTATTCGATGATTGACTATGTTGTAGACTGAATAGGGACGTTAAGCATAATATGGACGTTATGCATAATATAGTTTACTTGTCGTTATGCTAGCGTTTGGACTGAGACGAAATGATTGTCAGGTGTATTTACATAGTGATGATTTGATTCGTTGACTCGACTTAGATAAGGTGACAGTATTGTACGAATTTGATATATCTATAGTGACTGATGAGACTGTTGATTAAATCTAAACTATCTGACTGACTAAGCATATAAACTGAGTCGTTAGCTTGAACTATATTGTGATGTGATTGTTGTAGACGGTTTAGTATGGACTGAGAGGTATTGGTTAGCTTTATCTATGGGGTAGTGTACAGTTAGCACGGTGTCCTTCGGGATCACTAGACTAATATGTGTATCCTCTGGGATCACTAGACTGATATGTGTATCCTCCGGGATCATTAGACTGATATGTGCATCCTTCTGGATCACTAGACTAATATGTGTATCCTCCGAGATCATAGACTGATATGTGTATCCTTTGGGATCACTAGACTGATATATGTATCTGACAGGATCATTAGACTGATCCGTATATCCTTCAGGATCACTAGACTTAGTGATGTATGAGTTCTACGAAACCACTAGACTGTTTATGTAGGGTACCTTTTAATAGGAAGCTAACTGTTATTACCCTAACGGGGCCAGTAGTGGATCCCTTACTGGGTATAATTTTTTTATACTCACCCTTTACTCCTTAACCTTTTTAGGCAAAGGTAATGCAAGGGGCAGACAAGTGAGAGGCAATAAGGATGCGTGAAAGCCATATGAATATGTCTAGTTTTTAATGCTTCCGCTGAACGTGTTTGTTATTTCTATTTTGGAATTTTTAAATTAAGTTATGGTTAGGACAAGTGTCTTTCTATTTTGTTGATGATTTTATGGATTATGTTTTTTGGATTTTTAAAGTGATTTAAAATAGGGCCCGAACTGCTTTTGTTATGTTTTGAAGGTTTTTTTTATGAATCGTAAACAGGTCTTTTTATGAGTTTGCGTGTTTTACTGTCGAGTCTTAACAGTAAGTAGTGACCTCAGCTTAGTCCGAAAAGTTGGGTCGTTATAAATGTATTCTATGAAATGAAAGATTCATTAAACTTTCTTCATAATTACCATATCATTGTTCCAAGATTGTCAAACAACTTAATAAGGAAAATAAATAACAAACCCTTTAGTCCATTCTATTTTGATAGAGAATGTGTTATGTGTTGAAGGTAAAACATAGTAAGAAATTAGAAAGATCAACAAGGATAGCGGCAAAGACAAGTATCACTTGGGGTTCGAAAGAAAAAGCACAATCCCATTGCACCTTTCCCAAATAGGCCTTTGCAGCCACTCATACACTCAGCATCCTTGCAACCTCCTCCATGCAAAGCCTTCTCGCATAGCCCTCCTACACCTTCAACACTTTTCATCATAGTTTCTCCTGCATTCATAAAAAACCATGACCACCCAACCTCAATCACCAATACTTAGGTAAACACAAGTTGAAACTAATACGTAGAATATCAATCACTTACATTGTTTAGAATTTCGCAAATAAGTAATTAAAATGGCAAAAATAAATCAAAATACAAGGCAAGCATGTGATAATGAAATTAAAATAAATAATAAAAGCTAAGTAAGGAGTACCACTAAAAATAAGTAAGAGTGCAAGAAGAATGGCCGAGAAGGAGACGGACTTCATGTTTGTAATTTGTGATACACTTCAATTCTCTCAAATTTTAAAATGATAGTATTTGGGTATTTGAATATTGGGTATTTATAACAAAAATTATGCTTGGGTTTAGGTAATTTTTCCTCTCTGCATTAGTTTTTCAAACCTTTTTTAGAAAATGTGGTTGTTATATTTTATTTGTTTTTTCCTTTATATGGACAAGAAAATTATTTAGTTTCTTTTTGTGGTTAAAGTTTTCAAATTTTAAAGAATAAAAAGTTATTTTTGCTGGTATCCACCTCCAATTGTTCTATTTATAGAATTAAAAGTTGGGGCATTTTCAAATACAGTAAAATAAAATAAAATAAATTATTTACGAGCTTGTTATAAAATAAAGAATCAAGAAACTAAATAAGAACAATGAAACAACACAAAAGAAGAATAGAGAAGAGAGGAAGTAGAAGACAATTAAACTCAATTGTGGTGTGTATTACAATGGCATCACACAACTCTATTTATAGGACATATCATGGTTTATATTACATTATGGAATTGAACGGGATGAATGTTACAATATGGAATTGAATGAGTTCTATGAAAATTGTAACCTATATAGGTTATGGATATCTACATTTATAATATATCAATATATTTACAATACTCCCCCTTAGATATCCATATTATATAAAAATAAATGCCTCGTTAAAACCTTACTAGGAAAAAATCTGATGGAAAAAAATTCTAGAGAAGGAAAAAGAGTACATCATATTTATACATTAATAACTGCCTCATTAAAAACCTTGCTAGGAAAACCTAATGGGTAAAATCATAGTCAATGGAAAAAGAGTGTAGTTTTCCTATTCCTTATGGGCAATATTTCTACTCCTCCTTATGACATCACTTGAGTTCTTTGAGTCGTCACATTCCAATGTTGTGCACCAGCTTTTCAAATGTTGATGTGGGTGTTGGAATTTGTGTCCTAAAACTAGTACTTTGTTATTTGATTCAATAAATTTTATTATTGAATGTTATAATCTTAAAACCAATAAATTAAGATCTCGAAGCTATTTTACTGATTTTGTCAAATACACTTGAAATTTATGTATAGACATAAACATAGATTAAGTTCAAGTTAATAGCCCAAATAGTCTATAGTGTATGAATCAGGTTGGGCACCTTATTCTCGATAAACACTGTGGATGCAGCCCGCTCCGTTGTTAGTACAAACGATGTAATTCCAAATCGTTCATGTATAGACATGGGAGTCAGGACATTCTATGTAAATAGTTTGCATAAGACTGGAACCACAAAATAGTCATTTTTGTTATAACACCGTAAACTATAAATTGACTATTTCATTTATGATGACCTAGGTAACTTGATCTTAATTCCGAGCTAACTATGAACTTCTGTTCATTCGGTAGTATTCTTAGATCTGAATAGGTGAGGGCAGTTCATCATTGCTGGTCCAATAAACTTCCCATTTCAAGGATAAGACCGAGTGGATAGTTAGAGACATAGGGTGCAAGACGTAATTCACTCTACCCATTTCTGGGATAGTAGATAGGTTGTTCCCTTAAGGACTGAATCCAAGTCTTGAACAAGGGGCCCCACCTTCTCATTGACCCAAGAAGGATTCAGGTTTATAGGTTGGACCTTAAACCAATTGTTCAATAGTGGATTAGTGGGTCTTAAGGAACAATATGTAATCTCGGGGGTAAAACAATATATTTGACCCAGCCAAGATTACAAACAACCTGTGAAGGATCAACTTACTCATCATGGTTATATCAGGTTGACAGAAAATATATCTATAATGAAAGGAGTGTAACTAAGAGTCTTTAGTAGAATGACTCTTTAGTTAACGAATGTGGATTAAGATTGGTCTAAAAGAATTTAGCCAGTTAATCTCGAATCGTTGGAGCCCATGATCTATAGGTCCATTAGGTTCCCCTACTAGCTCATATGGATTCAATGAAGAACAAGTATGTTGAAGTAATTCGAACTATTCAAATAAAGATAAGGGAGAGAAACCGACAAATATAGAAGATATAAGTCGGTAGAAATAAACTTTAAGATTTGTGTTTAAATATGATTTAAATAAATATGAATATAGATTCATATTTAAAAGCTTGAAAACTTTTGACACGATTAAAGTTGTAAAAGTCAACATATTGACTTTTAACTTTGAACTTTGACCGGATTTATATTCAAATATGATTTGAATTTTAGAGAAATGAATACGAATTCATACTCGGGAGGTTAGAATTAGTTATGACGGGAAAAATAGTAAAAAGTCAAAAAGTTGACTTTTGACTATGAAAAGTCAAAGTTTGACTTTGACTCAATTGGTCAAATGACCAAAATACCCCTTTTGACTAATTAATCTATTAATTAACGGTTAATTGGAGATGTGACAAATTATTATGAATTTGAAGCCACTAGTTCCATTAAGAATTAATGGATTAATGAGGTGTTGAACATATATGAAATAAATTGCATGTAATTTGCATGAAGATTTCATATAAAACATTTCTCATTATAGAATGAGAAGGGATGGTGTTCTACTGAAAAACCACCTAAACGATACACAACCTCTTCTCTCTTAAAATTTTACATCACAAAACCGAATCCCACAACTCAGTTCTTTGTCCTGAGCATAGTAGGTCAACTTTGTGGTTGTCCTTGTTCGTGATTTTCAGGCAAAGAAGAAAAATTATTCGAAAAAGAAGTACATAACAACAAAAGGTAAAAATATCGTTTACCTTTTAGGAACTTCGTTTAGGTTCATCGCATAGCATGTGCATGTTACCTTCTAAAATGTTTAGATGAATATAGAGTAAATCCTGATTCTTTTTTTCCGCTGCAGCATGTCTCTTATTGCTTTTCCATCAGTGGGTAATGCCTTTGTGAATAAGTCCACCAAGTTGTGTTTTGAAGAAATTTGTTGAATAATGATGTCATCATTTTCTTCAAGATCATATGTATAGAAGAATTTTGGTGACTTATGCTTTGTTCTATCTTCTTTTATATACCTTCCTTTGATTTGTGCTACACATGCGATATTATCTTCAAATAATATTGTTTGTAAATTCCTACTAAAAAACAAACCACATGTTTCTCGAATATTATGCGTCATTGACCTCAACGATATACATTTTCTACTAGCTCCATGAATTGCAAGAATTATTGCATGATTCGATGAAGTAGCCGTAATGGTTTGCTTTATAGACCGCCATGATATAACAGTTCTTCCAACATGTAAACAAAAAACACGTTTGAGATCTTACTTTGTGTGGGTCAGATAAATATCCAGCATCAGCATAACAAACACTACAAGAGATGGGGGTACTCCCGACGCACAAAAACGTTGGGAGAAGTGAAAAAAACGTATGGAAAGGATATACCAACGGTTTTCATGGCATCGAGACGAACGTTAGAATAACTACATCGGGAGAGGCACCCCCAATGCATGACCAACACGGCATCGAGAATGCCTCTCCCGACGTCGTTGTGCCGATAAAAACTACGACATCGGGAATACCTCTCCCGATGTCGTTTTTGCCGACTCATATCGCAGTGTCGAGAACGAATTCTTTCGATGCTTTTCTGCATCCTATTCCCGACGTTTCGTTGCGTCAAAAATTCCTTTTTATATGTATTTTTTAAAAATATGTTATCTTTAATTTTTTCCCTAAAATATTTTGCTCAAACAAGTTCTTTATTTTTGTGAAATAATGATATTCAGATTGCTCAAATATTTTTTCTGATGTTTTGAATTAAATTAAAACAAATTCAATATAAATTAATAAATTAAGAAATGCAAACATAAATTAAAAAAAGATTTAATAATGATGATATGAATAAGTTAACAAAACATAATTAATAGTGTTTATAACACAAAAAATGTAGTTCTCATAATACAAAAGAGTGCAAACAAAGTCGTACGTCTCCTAATGAGCTCGTACGCGCCATTCTACACCTTGGATTCTACAATGATACAAAAGTAGGTAAGTTTAGTACATATATCCATATGTTCACTGTATACTATCATATACGTACCGCAAAGCTAGGGATCATGGGGTGGTCCTTGTTGTGCCTGAGTCAAATCTTCTATCAACTTTTGCATTCGTTCCACTTGTGAAGTTAACGCTGCGTGATTTCTATCTTGCACTTCAATCTATTCCAAAGCTTCATTAAGTTTAGATTGTAATTCAATCTCTTTTTGTGTGGACGATGAACAAGATGTCGTGGAACTGCTTGCACTTGTTGTCTTGCGGGCCTTCGGCTTGGGTCCCCAACCAAGGCCTTTTAAGTAGCCTGGTCGTCTACCCAACACCTGATCGCATATCTCATCCCCAGAGAGTGATTGACTACCCTCTAAGGTAAGCTGGGACTGAAGTTCCAGCATTTGATTCTGCAACAATTTTAAAAACTAAGTTAGGTAATGCAAAAATATATAACGAAAGAGGACATAATTAATAAAGGCATAAGTGTTGGTTCCATAACTTACATATGCATCCTCTACGGCGTGCGAGACGAATATGTTGGTACGTGGTTTGTAAGTATAATTCTTCGTCGTCCCTTGCATGTGACAAGTGTTCATCCACATCGTCGATGAAGTCGTCAGTGAGATGACGCACAACCGATCTTTCAACAATCTTGGGATCAACGTTAATTCTGCACAGAGTGTCATTTTCGATTTTGTCATCCACTTGATTGCTTACAAAAACTTCTAGTATGTTAATGTGCTCATTCTCAACATCATCCACTTCTAGCACATCCCATATACGCTTATTTTGGATGACTTGCACAATTTTGCAATTGCTACCATTTTTTGGGTCATCGACGTAAGAAACTTGTTGTGCTTGAGTTGCAAGAATTACAGGTTCCTCCACGTACCAAAAACGGGATGTGTTGTTTGTTCTATCTTCATCTATATCTACCCCAACATTCATCGATATTTCATCTTCCAAACGACCGTCCTCTGTTTCCACTTCATGTTCAAATGGGGGATTGGAAATCATTTAGCATACAAAACATATCTTCTTCTTCATTAGATTGCCTATTACTAGTTTCTTTCATCAAAAGGATTAATACTAGTTTTTTCCTCAAAGTTTTTTGTGCCTCTAAAGCTCAATGACTCTCCATGATACACTCATTTTGTGTAAGAGGGGGATATTCCAATAATTCATAGATGTTTTTACCCACCCTTTAATGAGCTCCAACTTAAATTCAAACATCACTTGCATGGACACCTCAATCGTCCATAGACATCAACCATAAACCTCCCTCTCATTCCAATTTAAATTCAACCATAAACCCCCCTCTCATTCAAATTTGAATTCAACCCAATCCTGACTGTGAAATTCTCGACACTAAACCCCCTCTCAAATTTTAATTCAACCATAAATTCAATGAAAACATCAGGAAATCCCATCTACGGCATCGAGAAAAAGCCACTTTTCCCGACGCTCATTAAAAGTGTCTGGAATATCTCTTATTCTCGACACCTTCCCCAACGCACTATGCGTGGCATCGAGAATTGGCCTTATTTCCAATGAGTTTTTTCTCGATGCATTCATTACGCGTCGGGAAAAACCTATATTTCTCAACGTGTTAGGCCAGACATCGGGAATAGCTTTTCTCTCAACGTCTTACTTTATGCGTCGGGAGAGCCTCTTATTCCTGACGTCTTTTATGCTGATGTCTTTGGTTGCATTGGAAAAAGTCCGATTTCTTGTAGTGCAACTAGATAAAAGTTCGATTTATTTGAATAAAACAAACCCATATCAATTTTCTGTCGAAGATAACGAAGTACATGCTTAACTCCATTACAGTGTTTTTTTTGTTGAATAAGAACTATATATTGATAATAAATTTACTAAAAATGCTATATCTGGTCTCGTTTTATTAGCAAGATACATTAGTGCGCCTATTGCACTAAGGTATTATACTTTAAGACCAAGTAATTTATGATTGTGATTTCTTATATTTAAATCATCAACATATACAATTATAATCACAAATCCTGACTGTGATTTCTTAATAAATGCACATTGACAAATTAGATTATTTTGATAACCTTCTTTCAATAAATATTCACTTAAGTGATTGTACCACGTTTCTCCTAATTGTTTCAATTCACATAATGATCTTTGTGTAACGACCCAAACTTTGAAACTAAGTTAAGGTCCTTACTAAAAAATATGAATAACAAATTACACTTTCTTGACGAGACAGACGACTAAAATTCTTATAAATTGGCTTGACTAAGGCAGAAATGGTTGGGCACGCGCCGCTGAAGGAGGTGGCAGCTCGAGTCGATGGCTTGCACAGCTTGCAAGGAAGGATTGGCTCGCGTGCAACTCGATGTGAAGATCAACTGGGACGCACGAACGATTGTCGATTGAAGGCAGTCGACTCGCTTACTGGCTCGGGTTCACAGTAATGGTCGGATAAGATGGAAATGAATGGCTCGTGGAAGAAGCAGTGGAACGACGCGGTGACGAGCGATGATGCGGTAGAGGTGTCGACGGTAACGACGTACTACGGAAACTGACGAAAAACCAGAAGCGACGACTGAAGAAACGAGCGGTGAAGAGCAGATGGACGATGCGCTCGTACACGTTTTGACGTCCTATTTAAAGAAATAATAATAATATTATTACTTTTACTTTTACTTTTTCCTTTTTTTCTCAATCTTTTCCAGCTAAACCAAATAAATCTTCTCTTTCTTAATTTTAATCTCCATCCAATCAACTTTCTATTTCTTATCATAATTATCTTTTATTAAATAATTATTATATTTTCCATTATATAATTATTAATTTAAATTTATTTTTCTCTCTCCACAAATACCATATCTTTTCCTTAGCAAATTACATTTTAACAAATATAATTATCCTTTTCATTTAGGAAACTTACATAAATGTAACAAAATACCAAACTATTTACGGCCCGTATAACAAAGCCTATAAAGTTAACCATTTTTTAAATATTCCAAGTTTGCCCTTCCATCTTTCTTTTGCGATTCGTTTTCCTCCTGGTATTTCTTTCATCATCTTTTTTCTTTCCTATTTTTTTCTGCAATTTCTTTCCATTCTCTTTCTTATTTTTCAATTTTTTATTTACGTCGTTTAATCTTTACATCGTTTTTCTTCTTTTCTTCTTCTTCTTTTTTTGTTTCGATTTCTTTCCATCGTATTTTTTCTTTTCCTTTTTTTACGTCGCTTACAAAAAACTAAAAAATCTAAAAGATCGTGTATAAAGAATCTTAAAAAAAAAAGCATTTAGATTGGAGTAGTCAAATGTAAACTATCGTGTAAAAAAATTAAAAGATCGTGTATAAAGAATTGAAAAAAAATCATTTAGATTGGAGTAGCCAAATATAAACGATCGGGTAAAAAAAATAAAAGATTGTGTATAAAGAATCTTGAAAAAAATCATTTAGATTGGAGTACCCAAATGTAAACGATTGTTTAAAAAAGAAACTAAACGATCATGTAAAAAAAATAAAAGATCGTGTATAAAGAATCTTGAAAAAAAATCATTTTGATTGAAGTAGCCAAATGTAAATGATCGTGTAAATAAATCTAAACGATCGTGTACCAAAAGAATTATAAACATCGTGTACTAAATTTTGAAAAAAAAAAATCATTTAGATTTGGGTCCTCAAATCTAAACGATCAAATCTAAATGATCGTGTAACCAAATTTAAACTTAACCAAATTAAACGATCGTGTAAACCGAGTAAATGACCGTGTAAACAAAGTAAACGATCGTGTAAAGAAATCTAAACGATCTTGTATCAAAAGAATTAAAAACACTGTGTAGCAAATTTTGAATAAAAAAATCATTTAGCTTTGGGTTCCCAAATATAAACGATCGTGTAACCAAATTTAAGCATGACCAAATTAAACAATCGTCTAACAAAATTAAACGATAGAATTGAAAAGATAAATTGTGGTCATATTTAAATAATCGTGTATAAATTGCAGTCATATCTAAACGATCGCGTATATATATTAAACCATATCTAAACGATCGCGTATCAATTGTAGCCACATCTGAACGATCTCATATAAATTATAGTCATATCTAAATGATCGTGTATTAAACAATAACCAAATCTAAACGATCGCAAATACATTACGCGAGCGTTATTGACGACATGGTTGACGGGGCATTTTTTGTATTTTACACGGTGGGCCTCTAGGCTTTTTTCGTTTTTGGAATTGTTCTATAGAGTGTAAATATTTTGCCGTTTGTTTATATTTTTGAAAAGACCCATTTTCATTTTCCATGATATGTATATATATATGTATCCAAATATACATAAAATTTTCAAATCTCTACAAAATTCACATCTCCGATTTAATTAAGTACGCTCCCAACATTATTTAATTAACTCTAATTTATAAGGTAAAACTAATAAATCTTTAAAATAACGTCCACTATTTTAAACCTAATAAAACAAAACTAAGATAATTAATCCAAAAATTATCTAAATTTCGGGTCGTTACACTTTGTAATTTGATTGAACATAATTCTCTAGAGTTTGAATTATATGATTCAGGTATCTTAAATCCTTCAGGGATTTTCATATTGATTTCATTTTCCAAAGATCCAAACAAGTATGATGTAACTACATCCATAAGATGCATATCATGATTTTTACATACAGTCAGACTAATTAAATATCTTAATGTAATAGCATCCACCACATGACAATATGTTTCCTTATAATCAATGTCTAGTCTTTGAGAAAATCCATGTGCAACAAGTCGTGCTTTATATCTAGGGACCTCATTATTTTCATTTCGTTTAAACACAAATACCCATTTAAATCCCATAGGTTTTACACCTTTAGGTGTATGAACTACAGGTCCAAAAACTTCACGTGTCGTGAGTGAGTTTAATTCTGCTTGGATGGCTTCTTTCCACTTGGACCAATCCTTTCTATTACGACATTCGTCAACAGATTTAGGTTCATAATCCTCATTTTCATGTATGATATTATGTGCTACATTATACGTAGAAAAGTTATCCACGACTATATTAGTTATATTCCATATTTTTCTTGTCATGGTATAATTTATTGAGATCTAATTATTAACATCATATACTTGAGTCTCTTCAACATTTTTACCATTATTCGTGTCAAGGATATTTTCTTGAATGTTTCTGTTGTTGATTAAGTCATTTCGACTTTTGGTCACTTTTCTTTTTCGAGGATTTTTATCCTTTGAACCTACTGGTCTACCACGCTTTTAACGTAGCACTAATTCATTAGTTGTATCAACTTGCTGAGTGGGGATTTCAATTCTAAATGGAGCATTTGCAGCTGTAATATATGACTTGGTCACTTTTTTTGCATCTGTAAATGCATCTAGCATTTGGTTTGCTACACTTTGTGAATGAATTATCTTTTAAACTTCTAGTTCACATTCCAAGAAATTTCAGTTTCCAATTTCTTAATTCCTTCCCCTAATGTAGGAAAAATTGTCTCATTAAAATGACACATAGTGAATTTTGCAGTAAATACATCCCCTATCAGGAGTTCAAGATATCTAATAATTGATGAGGATTCAAATCCGACATACATTCCTAACCTTCTTTGAGGTCCCACTTTAGTACTTTATATGATGGGAAAAAACATCAGAGAAACATGCAGCAGAAGACTAAGGATCATGCTTTACTCTATATGCATCTAAACGATTTAGAAATTAACATGCAACTACTACACGATAAACCTAAACGAAGAGTATAAAAGGTAAACGATGAGCTTACCTTTGTAGTTCACAACTTCTTCTTCGTTCCAAAAAACTTCTCGACCTAAAGGTCACGAGCAATGGACAACCACTAAGTTGACCTACTAATCTCAAGACCAATAAACTAGTTGTGGGACTCGTTTTTGTGAAGTCAATCTTTTGATAGAAAGATGGAGGTAGGTGTATCGTTTAGGTTGTTTTTATATGAATCATCATCATCCTCTTCTCATTCTGAAATGAGAAGTTTATATAGAAAAATTACATGCAAAATGAATGCAATTTATTTCACATAAACTCAACACCTAATTAATCCTTTAACTATTAATGGATTTAGTGGCTTTTAATTCATTATAATCTGCCACATTTCCCACTAACAATTTGTTAATAAGGAAATTAATCAAAGGAGTAATTTGGTCACTTGACCAATTAAGTCAAAGTCAAACTTTGACTTTTCTTAGTCAAAAGTCAACATTTTAACTTTTTGCTATTTTACCCGTCTTGACTAATTGTAACTTTCTGAGTATGAATCCACATTCATTTTTCTAAAATTGAAATCATATTTGAATATAAATCCGGTCAAAGTTTTTGTTTTTCAAAATCAAAGGTCAACATGTTGACTTTTACAACTTTGACCGTTTAAAAAACTTTCCATACTTCTAAATATGAATCTATATTCATATTTATTTAAATAATATTTAAATACAAAGCTTAAAGTTTATATCTACCGACTTATATCATATATACTTGTCGATTTCTCTCTTTTCCTAATTCGAACAATTTGAGTTACTTCAACATATTGTTCTTAGTTGAATCCATATGAGCTAGTAAGGGAACCTAATGGACCTATAGATCATGGGCTCCAACGATTCGAGATTAACTGGCTAAACTCTTTTAAACCAAACTTAATCGATATTCATTAACTAATGAGTCATTCCACTAAAGACTCATAGTTCCACTCCTTTCACTGTAGATATATTTATGTCCACCTGATATGACCATGATCAGTAAGTCGATCCTTCATAGGTTGTTCGTAATCTTGGTTGGGTCAAAATACCGTTTTACCCCCGAGATTACATCTTGCTCCTTAAGACCAACTGATTCACTATTGAACAATTGGTTTAAGGTCCAACTTATAAACCTTAATCCTTCTCGGGCCAACGAGAAGGTGGGACGCCTTGTTCAAGACTTGGATTCGGACCTTAAGGGAACAACCTATCTACTATCCCAGAAGTGGGTAGGAGTGAATTCCATCTTGCACCCTATGTCCCTTGCTACCCACTCGGTTTTATCCTTGAAATGGGAGGCTTATTGGGCCAGCGATCATGAGCTGTCCTTACCTATGCAAATCTTAGGATACTACTGAATAAACAGAAGTTCATAGCTAGCTCAGTATTAAGATCAAGTTACCTAGGTCATCATAATTGAAATAGTCAGTTTATAGTTTTCGGTGTTATAACTAAAAGTGACTATTTCGTGGTTACAGTCTTATGCAAACCATTTACATAGGATGCTCCCACTCCTATGTCTTTACATGAACGATTCAGGATTACATCGTTTGTACTAACAACGGAGCGGGCTGCATCCACAGTGTTTTTCCAGAATAAGGTGCCCAACCTTATTCATACATTATAGACTATTTGGGCTATTAACTCGAATTTAATCCATGTTTATGTCTCTACATAAAGTTCAAGTATTTTGACAAACTCAGTAAAATAGCCTCGGGACCTTAATACTTATTGGTTTTAAGATTATAGCATTCAATAATAAACTTTATTGAATCAAATAACAAAAGTTTTAGGACATAAGTTCCAACATTATGGTGGGGAAATTGGAACATATACTACACAACCAAAAATTCGCAAATGAGAAACATTTGGCTCTTGGCCATAAGTTAATTATACAGGGGAATACTTATGATAAGATGTCGGTCTTTTGAGTATAACTGTCACTGCATGCAGAATAGCATGACCCTATATAGATAATGGAAATTTTGCTCTCATAACTAATGGTCAAGCAATTAATTGTAAAAGTTTGATAAATGATTATGCCAAACCATTTTGTGTATGAACATGAGCTATAGGATGTTCAATATTTATCCCAATTGACATGTAATAATAATTAAATGCTTGGGATGTAAATTCACCAGCATTATCAAATGGAATATTTTTTATTGTAAAATCATGAAATTGTGCTCTTAACTTGATTATTTGATCAAGTAATCTTGCAAATGCAAGGTTTCGACTTGATAATAAACACATATGTGACCATGTACTTTATTCGTCAAATAAAACCATGAAGTATCTAAATGGTTCACTAAGTGGATTGATGGGTCCACATATGTCACCATGAATCCGTTCCAAAAATGTAGTTTACTCAACTTCCACTTTGGCTAATGATGACCTATAACGACCTAACTCTTTATACTAAGCTGAGATCATTACTACTCAAAGGAAAATAAAATTTCTTAAATTAAAATAGAAAATATCAAATTTTCATAAATAAAATCTCAAATATTCATTAAAATAATAAATAACTGAAGTAAGTAAAAATAAATCTAAAAGTAAGTTGCTGGCTCAGGCCCTATCTAGTTTCAAAAGAGTAAAATAAATAAAACTGCGTATACTGAAATCAAAATCTAATAACATAAGCCAAAAGTAAAAGTGTTCGCCTATGGCACGCACGGTCACTTTTTGTCATTCGCCAGCTTTCCTCTTCTTTACCTCTAGCTCTGCTTGAAAAATAAAACATTAAAGAGTGAGCATAAAATTATACACAATAAGAGACCTACTACTAGTCTCGCTAGGTACCTATTAACTTCCTATTAGGGTCCTGTAAAGTGGTACCCTTAAACTGGCACGTTTCCGAGCACCTACAATCTGTGATCCCGTAGGAACATCTCTGGTCTTTGGTGAACCCAAAGAAACGCCTAGGAAAAAACTGATCTTCGTTAAACACAAGGAACACCTAGGACAAACTAGTCTTTAGTGAATCTCGAAAGAAACATTAAGACAATCGGGCTGTGAGTGACCCCATCGAGTCACTCGTAACATATCATCTCATATTGGACTGGTGATCCCATCGGACTACACAGTCATAAAAATGTGGTGATCCCAAGGGACACCCATGTGGGTACGACTTTAATAGATAAAGCTAAAAGTACAACCTACTCGTAGCATGTAGCATAAATAACATCATAATTATGGCATGAATATTAACCATATCATTATTAGTCATGAGATTAATAGTTTATGCATAACATCGACATCAACAGCCATTATCTGATAACTCAGTAAAAACTAACAGTTATCATAAACATAGACGAGTCATGACTACCAATCATCATAAATCATAAACACACTCTGCATATTAGCTACCTTAATGCATAACGAAAAAAGTCACATGCAAGCTCATACTTCAATTTGAAGGTCTAGTAGGAGAATCTTTTACCTGGAGATTAGCTTAAACCAAATTTAATCCAAATAGCAAGGTCAAACTTCCCAAGGAAAATCCTAAACAATAAGGGTAAATAACTAAGTTTAATAATTTAATTAACAGTTGCTTAAGGATAAAAAACCTAATTGATTCAACTTACTCAAAGTTAAGGTTGAATTCAATTTACCCTTAGTTTGAAAAATTCCACAACTCAACTTCTAATTGATCTAACCAGTCCTTTAAGAAAAATAATTCAATTTAATCCAAATTAAATTATTTAGGTTCAAACCAAAACTTTTTCGGGCATTAACCAAAACCCAAATCAAACTTACCAAAACTTACAAAAAATAGGTTAAATAGGATTAAAAATAATCTTGGCAGCTCAAACTGATAGAAAGCATACAAATTCAGCAGAAACAAGATCGGATAATTACTGTAATTGCAATTAGTTAACAAAATAACCCTAAACCGAAATAATGCTAAATATAGGGTTTTTTAAAAAAACTTATGTTCGAAGCTTCGATTGATGCTTGAACCACCACTATGGTTGACCTACTATCATCCGGACTTTGAACTGGGTTGTGGGACCCGTTGGATGAAAAAAATGGGAGAGAGAATAAAATGGAAAACTATGGAAATGGGTTGAGATTTATTTTTTAAAAACAATGCAATTTTTTTTCTTTTGAAAATCAGCCAACCCCTAAACTTGAGGCCTTAAGAGCCCAATTTATAGAAGCTTTTCATGCAAGGTTGCATGTGCATGCAAACACATGGGCCAACAACACATAACCCATTAACTATTATTGGGCTTAATGTCATTATAGTTTGCTAACACCTAGACCACTATAGTTAGTGGATTTATCCAACAATATATTGGATTGTCTCACTAACTTTAGTCAAAGGGTAAAATTGTAATTTGGTCAAAGTCAAACTTTGACTTTTCATTCCCAAAGTCAACATTTTGACTTTTTACAATTTTATCCTTCATGACTAATTTTGACCTTCCGAGCATGAATCCAAATTTATTTTCTCAAGATTCAAATCACATTTTAATATATTGGTAGTCAAAGTTTGACTTTTCAAAGTCAATAGTCAACATTTTGACTTTTTACAACTTTGACTATTTCCATCTTTTCTGAGATTACGGGTACGAATCCACATTCATATCTTTAATATTTAAATCTCATTTCAGCATAAAGCTCTATTAGTAATCTAAAACTGACGGCTATATCATATATACTTATCGGTTTCTCTCTCCTTAATAGTTGAAACAATTCGACTCATTCCATCATACTGTTCTAAGTTTATTTCATATGAGCTAGCAGGAGAACCTAATAGACCTATAGATCATGGACTCTAATGATCTGAGATTAACAGGCTAAACTCTTTTATACCGAGCTAATCAACATTTATTAACTAACGGGTCATTCCACTAAATTCCCGTAGTTGCACTCCCTTTATTATAGATATATTTGTGTCCATTTGTTATAACCATGATCAGTAAGTTAATCCTTCACAGGTTGTTCGTAAGCTTGGCTAGGTCAAAAAGTACCGTTTTACCCCTAAGACTACATTTTTCTCTTTAAGTCCCACTGATCCACTATTGAACAATTGGTTTAAGGCTAACCTACAAATCGAATCCCTCTTGAACCAATGAGAGAGTGGGGCCCCTTTGTTCAAGACTTGGATTCAGTCCTTAAGAGAACAACCTATCAACTAACCCTAAAGTGGGTGGGACTGAATTTTGTCTTCCACCCTATGATCCTATCTATATACCCAATCTTATCCCTAAAATGGAAGGCTTATTGGGCCAACGCTAATGAATTTCCCTCACCTATATAGATGTAGGGATAATCTCATGAGAACAGGAGTTCACAGTTAGCTTATGATTAAGATTAAGTTACCTAGGTTATCAATAATCGAGATAGTCAGTTTTGAACATTAAACAACGTTATAACGCAAAAGTGACTATTTCATGGTTTTGTCTTATGTAAACCCTTTACATAGGATGTCTCCACTTTCATGTCTCTACATAAACGATTCAGGATTACATCGTTTGTATTAACTACAAAGTGAGTCGTATCCATAGTATCTCTCAATAAGGCGCCCAACCTTTATTTATATATTATAGAGTATTTAGACTATTTACTCGAACTTAATCCATATTCATGTCTCTACATAAAGTTCAAGTTTACTTAAAATATCGGTGCTGCTACATGACGGACGACGATGCAATGCAAACAGTTGGCTGTGATGGAAAAGACGGGGCGGGAGATGGTGTTTCATGGTGGCTGTCGAATGGAGACGACCAGCGAGTTGAGCGGTGGGGAAGGACGATGAACGAACGAAAAACAATTGGCGGTGGTGACGGATTGAGTGATGGTTATGGTCTTCTTTTTAGTGTTTGTGAAGAAGATGATGAATAGTGTCACGTTTTCCAAGGAGCCTATTTAATGAAATAATAATAATATAAAAAATTATTATCATTTTATCTTCTCTTTCTTTACTCATTTTTCAAATAAAATCTCCTACCCTCTCTCTTTATTTAAACCCACCAAATCCTATCTTAAACTTCAATAATAACCCAATCTCTAATAATTATATTATTTTCATAATACAATTATTTAACTTTAAATTCAAATAATTATATACTCCTATATAATTATCCAAAATTATCTCAAATACAAATCTCCCAACACAGCCATTGCCTAAGCTTCCTTCGTCTCCTTTGTGTTGTCGTCTGCAGAGTGAAGTCGAATCACCGAGCCGACGCTTGTTTCCTCCAAGCCGACTTAACCAAGCCGAGTTGCGAGCTAAGCTACAAGCTGAGCCGAGCTGCAAACCAAACCGTGAGTCGAGCCAATCCGAGTTTACTCTAACCGACCCGAGCCGAGCTACCTCCCAACCAAGCCGATTTTCCAACCTGATCTCCCTATTCATCGAGCCACTTAAGTTGTGTCTCTCCATGCTGAGTCATGGTGAGTATTTGGTAAGGGTGATTTAATGAGTTCCTAACATTTTCTATAGCCGATTGAAGTATAAATGTTAGAATAAAATGTTGGACTTATTGGTTGGGTTCACTTTTGATCCTTGAAGGTCTTAAAGAGGTGACGCTCGAATTCTTGGGTTTTACGGCAAGTGTAGTTTGGAGTCAACTCTCCTCTACTTGGGTAAGTTTGTGGAGCATTTTAAATGTGGATTTCGTGGTGTCATCGTTTAAATCCTTATGTTTTGTTTAGGTGGATTCATTTGGACATTGACTTGAACAAGGATTGTAGCTAAATCTCAAGTAAGGGATTTCTTACTACTAGACCCCAAACCAAGACTAGAAACTGTTGGAATTAATGTCATAAAACTCGTAGTTTGTAATCATGTTCATTTCAATAAAGTTGTTATTGAGAAACTGAATACTATATTCTTAAATCCAATAAACATAGATCCTAATACTATTTTTGAGTAAACTTGAACTTTATGTAGAGACATAAACATGGATTAAGTTCCAGTAAATAGTTTATATTATAAGATTAAAGGTTAGGCACTTTATTCAAAGATACTATGGATGCGGCCTACTTTGTAAATAATACAAACGATGTAATCCTAAATCGTTCATGTAGAGACATGAAAGAGGGGGCATCTTATGTATAAGGTTTACATAAGAAAGAACCATGAGATAGTCAATTTTACGTAATAACGTCGTTTACTGTTTAAAACTGAGTATCTCGTTTTTTAATGACCTAGGTAACTTAATCTTAATCCTGAGCTAACTACGAACTCCTGTTCTCACAAGATTATCCTTAGATCTGTATAGGTGAAGGCAACTCATTCATATTGGCCTAATAAGCCTCCTATTTTAGGCATAAGATCGGGTGAATTGTTGGTAACATAGGGTGCAAGATGAAATTCGCTCCTACCCGTTTTAGGGTTAATAGATAGGTTGTTCCCTTAAGAACTCAATCCAAGCCTTGAACATAGGGGCCCCAACCTCTCATTGGGTTGAGAGGAATTCGGTTTATAGGTTGGACCTTAAACCAAATGTTCAATAGTGGATCAGTTGGACTTAAGGAACATGATGTAGTCTCAAGGGTAAAAACGGTATTTTGACCCAACCGAGGTTACGAACAACCTGTGAAGCTTACTGATCATGGCTATATCTTTTGGAATTTATGTCCTAAAACTTGTACTTTGTTATTTGATTGAATAAAATTTGTTATTGAATGCTATAATCTTAAAACCAATAAATTAAGGTCCCGATGCTATTTTACTAAGTTTTTTTAATACATTTGAACTTTATGTAGAGACATAAACATGGATTAAGGTCGAGTTAATAGCCCAAATAGTCTATAGTGTATGAATAAGGTTGGGCGCCTTATTCTGGAAAAACACTATGGATGCGGCTTGCTCCCTAGTTAGTACAAACGATGTAGAGACATGGGAGTAGGGGTGTCCTATGTAAATAGTTTGCATAAGACTGGATCCTCGAACTAATCACTTTTAGTTATAACACCGTAAACTATAAACTGACTATTTCAATTATGATGACCTAGGTAGCTTGATCTTAATCCTGAGCTAACTATGAACTTTAGTTCATTTGGTAGTATCTTAGATCTGCATAGGTGAGGGCAGCTCATCATCGCTGGCCCAATAAGCCTCCCATTTCAGGGATAAGACCGAGTGGATAGCTAAGGACATAGGGTGCAAGATGCAATTCACTCCTACCCACTTTTGGGATAGTAGATAGGTCGTTCCCATAAGGACTGAATCCAAGTCTTGAACAATTGTAGATAGTAGATAGGAGATAGGTCGTTCCCATAAGGATAGTAGATAGGTCGTTCCTACCCACCTTCTCATTGGCCCGAGAAGGACTCAGGTTTATAGGTTGAACCTTAAACCAATTGTTCAATAGTGGATCAGTGGGTCTTAAGGAGCAAGATGTAATCTCGGGGGTAAAACAGTATTTTGACCAAGTCAAGATTAGGAACAACCTATGAATGATCAATTACTCATCATGGTTATATCAGGTGGACAGAATATATCTATAGTGAGGGAAGTGCAGCTAAGAGTCTTTAGTGGAATGACTCTTTAGTTAACGAATGTTGATTAAGCTTGGCCTAAAAAAGTTTAGCCAGTTAATCTCGAATCGTTGGAGCCAATGATCTATAGGTCCATTTGGTTCCTCTACTAGCTCATATGGATTCAACTAAGAACAATATGTTGAAGTAACTTGAATTGTTCGAATTAGGAAAAGAGAGAGAAACAGACAAATATATAAGATATAAGTCGGTAGATACAAGCTTTAAGCTTTGTGTTTAAATATGATTTGAATAAATATGAATATAGATTCATATTTAGAACCTTAGAAAGTTTTGAAATAGTCAAAGTTGTAAAAGTCAACATGATGACTTTTGACTTTGAAAAACAAAACTTTGACTAGAATTTATATTAAAAAATGATTTAAATTTGAGAAAAATGAATGCGGATTCATACTCGGGAGGTTATAATTAGTCAATATAAGTAAAATTGGAAAAAGTCAAAAAGTTGACTTTTAACTAAGAAAAGTAAAAGTTTGACTTTGACTTAATTTCCTTATTAACTAAATGTTAGTGAGAAATGTGGCAGCTTATAATTAATAAGAAGTCACTAATTCTATTAAGAGTTAATTGATTAATTAGGTGTTGAGATTATATGAAATAAATTGCATGCATTTTGCATGTAATTTTTCTATATAAACTTCTCATTTCAGAATGAGAAGAGGATGATGATTCTCATAAAATTATCTAAACGATACACCTACCTCCATCCTTTTCTCTAAAAGATTAATTAGGTCTTGGAAGAAGACCACATGAGAGATCATAAACCACGAAGCAAATTAGTATTAAATGAAGCTACTGATGAATCAACAAGGGTTGTTGATGAAGTTGGTCCCTCATCAAGAGTTGATGAAACCACCACATCAGGTCAATCTCATCCTTCTCAATCGTTGAGAATGCCTCGATTCAGTGGAAGGGTTGTATCACAACCTAACCGTTATTTGGGTTTAACTGAAACTCAGGTTGTCATACCAGATGATGGTGTTGAGAATCCATTGTCCTATAAACAGGCAATGAATGATGTAGATAAGGACCAATGGGTCAAAGCCATGGACCTTGAAATGGAGTCTATGTACTTCAATTAAGTGTGGGAGCTTGTAGATCTATCTGAAGGGGTAAAACCTATAGGGTGTATACGGATCTATAAGAGAAAGAGAGATTCAGCTGGGAAGGTATAGACCTTCAAAGCTAGACTTGTAGCAAAAGGGTATACCCAAGGGGAAGGGGTTGACTATGAGGAAACTTTTTCTCCTGTTGCTATGTTAAAGTATATAAGGATTCTCTTGTCCATCGCCACATTTTATGATTATGAAATATGGCAAATGGATGTCAAGAATGCTTTTCTGAATGGCAATCTTGAAGAGAGTATCTTTATGTCTCAGCCCAAGGGGTTCATAACCCAAGGTCAAGAGCAAAAAGTTTGTAAGCTAAATCGATCCATTTATTGATTGAAACAAGCATCTAGATCTTGGAACATTAGGTTTGATACTGCGATCAAATCCTACGGTTTTGACCAAAATGTTGATGAACCTTGTGTATATAAGAAAATCAACAAAGGAAAAGTAGCTTTCTTAGTACTTTATGTGGACGATATCCTCCTCATTGGGAATGATTTGGGATACCTTACTGACGTTAAAGCTTGGCTAGCAGCCCAATTCCAAATAAAAGATTTAGGAGAGGCACAATATGTTCTTGGAATCCAAATCATAAGGGATCGTAAGAACAAAATGCTAGCACTGTCTCAAGCAACCTATATGGACAAAATCTTGGTTCGATATTCAATGCAGAACTCTGAGAAGGGTTTATTACCTTTCAAGCATGGGGTTCACTTGTCTAAGGAACAGTGTCCTAAGACACCTCAAGAAGTTGAGAACATGAGACGTATTCCCTATGCCTCAGCTATGCTCTGCACTAGGCCAGACATTTGTTATGCAGTGGGAATAGTCAGTAGGTATCAGTCCAACCCAGGGTTAGACCATTGGACGGTGGTTAAAATTATTCTCAAGTATCTTAGGAGAACGAGAGACTACATGCTTGTGTATGGAACTAAGGATTTGATCCTTACAGTATACACTGATTCTAATTTTCAAACTGATAAGGATTCTAGAAAATCTACATCGGGATCAGTGTTCACTCTAAATGGGGGAGCTGTAGTATGGCGTAGCATCAAGCAAGGATGCATTGCAGACTCTACAATGGAGGCTGAATACGTCGCTGCTTGTGAAGCAGCAAAAGAAGCAGTTTGGCTTAGGAAGTTCCTACATGATTTGGAAGTTGTTCCAAACATGTACTTGCCCATCACTCTATATTGTGATAACAGTGGGACAGTAGCCAATTCTAAAGAACCTCGCAGCCATAAATGAGGGAAACACATAGAGAGGAAGTATCACCTGATAAGGAAGATTGTGCAACGAGGGGATGTGATTCATTAGGATGACCTAGGTGACTTAGTCTTAATCCTGAGTGTATTATGAATTCCTGTTTGCGAGGGATTGTCCTTTGATTTGTACGGGTGAGAGTGGCCAAATTGCCGACTCAATATGCTTATCATTTTGGGGACAAGACTGAGTGGGGAGCTGGGAACATATCACACAAGATGGAATTCACTCCTTCCCACCTTTAGGGTAAGTAGATAAGTGTTCTCTTAAATGGTGTCTCCGGGTCTTGAACAAAATGCCTTACCCTCTCTATGACACGAGAGATATTTCTGTTTAGTGGTTGGACCATAAACAGATTGTTCATTAGAGGAGCACTGGTATTTAAGGACTAGAGGTAACCTGGGGGTAAAACGGTAATTTGACCCAGCTGGTGTTACGAACACTTGTGAAGGACTAAACTTAGTAGTAGTTGTCTATATTCGTGGACACAAAAATATATCTACAGTGAGAAGAGTTCAGCTGTGAGTGTTTAGTGGAGTGTACACACAGTTAACGAATATTGATTAATGTAGCTAATGAGTTTAGCTAATTAATCTCATATCATTGTAGTTTCTGATCTGTAGGTCCATTAGATCCCCTTCCTAGCTTATAAAGAGTAATGAGATTTATTTATATTGGTTGTAATTTGAAATGTTGAAATTTACTTTGGGAATTAATATAATGTATATTGATACATTATAATATAAAGTTTATATGTTAATTCGACTTTATTATATAAATTTAATTTTTGATATGATTCAAAATTAAATTACGAGAGAATAAAATATTTGAATAAGTTCAAATATTAGTTTAATTTGAATTAGATTCATATTAAAACTATAAGTTAAAATTTAAAACTATAGGTTATGAGAGAAATTTATATTTGAATATGATTCAAAGGATGGATTAACTTAAATATAAGATATTTAATTTAGAAATTAATTAATTGGAGAATTAATTAATAGTTTAGTTTAATTTTATTTAATTAAATTTGATGTAATTAAATTAATTAAATTAAAACTATAGGTTATGCGAGAGATATTCATTTAAATATGATTTAAATGAAAATATTAATTAAATATTATTTAATTAATTATTAAATTAATTAATTAATTAATTAGTTTAATAATAATTATTAAGTTAATAGGGAACGTCGGTGGTTTTCCCACGTTCCTATTTATTATCTCCAACTTTCCACTTCTTTCGTCTGAAGAAGTTTGAATTCTTTGCGTAACAATCACAGCGGTGAGTTTTGCGAAGAAGAAGACTCTCCATTCTCTCTGAAAAAAATCTCTCCAAGAAAAAAATTCCCTTCTTCCAATTTTGGTTCCCATAAACCATCTCGATTAGAGAATAGGAAGGTTTCCAAGTGGTGGTGTCCAAATTGGTGATTGGTAGATTTAGAGTCGTCAACGAGCGTAAATTTTCTTCTCTGTATTTTTATTCAAACCATGTTTAACCATAAAAATTATTTTTGTAATTTATTGTTATTGTTATAGTTATTGTTATTGTTATTGTTATTGTTATTGTTATTGTTGTTGTTATTGTTGTTGTTATTGTTGTTGTTATTGTTATTGTTATTGTTATTGTTATTGTTATTGTTATTGTTATTGTTATTGTTATTGTTATTGTTATTGTTATTGTTATTGTTATTGTTATTGTTATTGTTATTGTTATTGTTATTGTTATTTATTTTTCAATTTCTATAAAAATTTGAGACGGAAAAGAATAATGTTCTTTTATGGATTTTATGGTTCTTGGCTTGCAACTAGTATATTATATTTTTCAATTAGTAAAAAGATTTCATTTTTCTCATTTAGATGACTTTTTTGCTTTTTCGAACTTCTGCAAAAATATGAAGTATCATGTTATGTAAGTTTCATTATCATCTAATTCTATCATTTACAAATAGTGATAGACTAAATTAAAAAACTATAAGAGGATACGATACAAAACTAGGACTTCTCAATTTAAGCCATTAAAGATTTGCTCATGTGTTGTATGTCAATGATGATGGTTTCTTGTGCTATGGTTCCCAGGAAAAAACAAGGATTATTTAGATCAATATATTGTCTACTCCATTTATTGTGTTGAATTTGATAGAAGAGGAATGTAACGCCCAACAATTTCGGTTTCCTTTTGTTTTGACCATTAACATTAATACTAAAGTGTGTTTATTATTAGTATTAAAGTAAAGTTTTTTTTTTATGTATTAATTTTGAAGTTAGGGGGTGAAATAAATTATTGGCTTAACAAATAAATGGCCTTGGAAAGGGTCAAAGGTGGTTAATGGAGGAGAGAGGAAAGAGGGTTTTAGGGTTTTCTTTTAATTACTTTTTATTTCTTTAAAAGAGGCATGGGGAAGTGTGAGACTCTTCATCTTCCCAAAGAAAAGAAAGAAAAAAAAAAAAAAAAATAGAAGAGGAAACCCTAGCCGCCGCCGCACGCCGCCGCACGCCGCCGCACGCCGCCGCACGCCGCCGCCGCCAGCTGAAAGAATAACCCTCGGAGCCGGCCGTAGTAGAGCCGACCCACCGCGCGTCTGCAAGCCGAGTGGAAGCCGAGCCATCCTACGCGTCTGCAGCCGAATCCGCAGCCGCCAGCCGAGCCGGAACCGCCGCGCCGTTTCGACCTAAGGAAGACCGCCGACGCCGCGCCGCTCCGATCAGGAGGATAGCCGAGCCGCGTCGCGTCGCTTCGATCGAGCCGATCTGTGAAGCCGAGAAGCTCCGTCAGCCGCGTCGATCCGAGAAGCTCCGTCAGCCGCGTCGATCCGAGAAGCTCCGTCAGCCGCGTCGATCCGAGAAGCTCCGTCAGCCGCGTCGCTCCGATCGAGCCGAAGGGAGCCGCTTCGACCCGCGCCCAGCCGTCTCCCGCAGCCGCCACTCGAAGCCGATCCGCCGCGCGTGCCTCCAGCCGACGAACGAACCCGGAGCCGCTCCACGCCCGCGCGCCCGAAGCCGAAACCGAAGAGCCGCGTCCGCGTGTGAAGCCGCGCCGCGCGCCTGTGTAGCCGAGCCGCGTCTCCCCTGTTGCAAGCCGAGCCGCGTCTCCCCCTGTTGCAAGCCGAGCCGCACGCGAAATCCCTGTACCGAGCCGAGCCGCGTCTGCCCAAGCCGAGCCGGTCCTGTCTTCTTCCAGCCGAGCCGCCAGGACTAAATTGGCTCCATCCACCTATATTTCGGTAAGCTAATTAATTATTGTGGTCTTTCCGGTAAGACTCCATGCTCGGACGTTAGTTAAATTAATTTGGGTCTAAATTAAATTATTTTCCTCAAGGGACGTCTTGGACCAAGAAATTACTGCAGCGCGGGATTTCTTCAGTAGGGGCTCGAGCACTGCAACCTCCTTCTAGGGTAAGTTAAATTCAATTGAGTCTCGAACCGTTGGTCGTTGGCGACCTATTTACGAATTTTGACTTATTAAACAGTTAGGACTTCGTCGCTTGGAAAACGTACTGCCTCGCGGTTAGGACTCGACAAGTAGATCTCCAGGTAAGAGATTCTACTACTAGTTTCATGTTTGAAGTATGAGACTGTGTATGCCCTATGTTGCATATTGAGGATTTGACAGTATAATGCCTGAAATAAATGCTAGTATGATGCAAATGACGATATAGTTGTGCTATAGCCTGTTATGTGTGGCAAGATCTATTATGGTTACGGCGAATGACGGGACGGAGAGTGTAGAAATGATTTATGTGACATGTTATATGCTGATGCCATGTGTATGTTTACTGCAATTAGGGTACCTGTTAGCTTGATTTCTGTTAGAGTCGTACCTGCATGGGTGTCCTTCGGGATCACCACCTATTGAGGACTGTGTGGTCCGACGGGACGCCAGTCTAGCATGATATAGACATGATTCGAGTGACTCGACGGGGTCCTCGCATCCCGACTGTCCTAGGTGTCCCCGGGCACCGAAGACCAGAGTTACGTTCCTACGGGAGCGCATGATTGCACGTGTTCGGGAACGTGCCAGAGATTGGGTACCAGTTATCAGGACTCTAACAGGAAGTTAACAGGCACCTAGTGGGACTAGTAGTGGGTCCCTTACTGAGTATTTTTATACTCATTCTCTCCATTTTATGTTTTCAGGTAGAGGACGGGGCAAGGGCAAGGGCAAGCTGGCGAGCGACCCGAAGTGAGACCGAGGAGGGCCATAGGGACTACCGCTTCCGCTTATTTCTTATTTCAGATTTTAGCATTTGAGTTTGAGTACTTTTTATTTTTCACTATCTTTTATGTAGATAGGGCCCGAGTAGGATTTCAGAACGTTTTTACATTTTTGCATGACTACCTTGTTTATGTTTTTATAAATGAATTTCTTGAACCGTATGCTTTTAATAAAATTTTTAGACTTAAACCACTTGTTCTATATTTAGTAATGACTTCGATTCAGCATAAGGAGTTGGGTCGTTACAGTTGGTATCAGAGCACAGTGTTTTAGGTTCTGTAGACTGACCTACGATGTAAGTCATTTTTGTTTGGTTTTACTTCACCCTATGGCTATACGGTCCTTCGGCACTCGCCAGGTATGTCTAAAGCCTTGCTAATGTTAAGATTACAATTTTGCCTGAATAGTCTAAGACCTAGATATAGGGTGTTAAGTTCTTGTGGTGAGAAGTTTGTTGGTGAATTTTAGGGAGAATGCCGCCACGTAGAGGTACACGCCGAGGAGGTGGTAGGGGAGGCAGAGGAGCCGGTCGTGGCCAGCCGGAGGCGCCACCTGTTGCACCGGCAGTCGACCCAAACGCACCGGTCACCCAGGCGGATCTCGCCGCAATGGAGCAGCGTTATCAGGACATGCTGCAAGCTGCTTTGGCGCCTTTCCTTGCCGCCCAGCAGAACCAGGCCGCCCCTGTTCAGGCCGAGGCCGCCCCTGCTCAGGCCCAGGCCGCCCCTGTTCAGGCTCAGGCCGTCGCTCCTCCAGCCCCTGAGGAAGCTCAACCAGTACCAGTTCAACTGTCGGCCGAGGCGAAACACTTACGGGATTTCAGGAAGTATAATCCCAAGACCTTTGACGGATCCATGGACAACCCCACAAAGGCCCAAATGTGGTTGACGTCCATAGAGACTATTTTCCGGTACATGAAGTGCCCAGAAGACCAGAAGGTGCAGTGTGCAGTCTTCTTCTTGGAGGACAGGGGCACCGCCTGGTGGGAGACCGCGGAGAGAATGCTAGGGGGCGATGTAAGCAAAATAACATGGGAGCAGTTCAAGGAGAACTTCTATGCTAAGTTTTTCTCCGCCAATGTGAAGCACGCCAAGCTGCAAGAGTTCCTAAACTTGGAGCAAGGCGACATGACGGTGGAGCAGTACGACGCCGAGTTCGATATGCTGTCCCGCTTTGCTCCCGATATGGTAAGAGATGAGGCTGCCAGGACGGAGAAATTTGTTAGAGGACTCAGGCTAGACCTTCAGGGCATTGTCAGAGCCCTCCGCCCAGCCACGCATGCTGATGCACTACGTATAGCACTGGATTTGAGCCTGCCTGAGAGAGCCGATGCGTCTAAGGCTGCCGGCAGAGGGTCAGCCTTGGGACAGAAGAGAAAGGTTGAGACGCAGCCTGACGTAGCACCGCAGCGAACACTGAGGTCAGGAGGTGTCTTCCAGAGACACCGACGGGAGCTTGCAGCAGCCGGGAGGACTCTGAGAGAGCTACCCGCTTGTACTACCTGCGGGAGAGTCCACGGAGGTCGTTGCTTGGCTGGAAGTGGAGTCTGCTTTAGGTGCAGACAGCCGGGGCACACTGCTGATATGTGTCCTCGGAAACCCTTTGAGACGACACCGCCCCAGCCTTCTGCGGCCCAGCAGGGGAGAGTTTTCGCCACTACCCGGCAGGAGGCCGAGCGAGCTGGCACTATGGTGACAGGTACGCTCCCAATTTTGGGGCACTATGCTTTTGTGCTATTTGACTCTGGGTCATCCCACTCGTTTATATCCTCCGTTTTCGTTCAGCATGTGGGTTTAGAGGTAGAGCCTTTGGGTAGTGTTTTGTCGGTTTCTACTCCATCTGGGGAGGTCCTGTTATCCAAAGAACAAATAAAGGCATGTCGGGTAGAGATAGCGAATCGTATGTTAGACGTGACCTTGCTAGTGTTAGACATGCAGGATTTTGATGTGATACTAGGCATGGATTGGCTATCAGCCAACCATGCAAATATAGACTGTTATGGCAAGGAAGTTGTCTTCAACCCTCCCTCCGAGGCTAGTTTCAAATTCAGGGGGCAGGCATGGTATGTATACCCAAGGTCATCTCAGCCATGAAGGCTAGTAAACTACTCAGCCAGGGTACTTGGGGTATTTTGGCAAGCGTAGTGGATGTGAGAGAGCCGGAAGTTTCCCTATCTTCCGAACCAGTGGTAAGAGAGTACCCCGACGTTTTTCCAGACGAACTTCCAGGACTTCCGCCTCCCAGAGAAGTAGACTTCGCTATCGAGTTAGAGCCGGGCACTGCCCCAATCTCGAGGGCCCCTTACAGAATGGCTCCAGCCGAACTAAAGGAGTTGAAGGTCCAGTTACAGGAGTTGCTGGACAAAGGCTTCATCCGGCCCAGTGTGTCGCCTTGGGGAGCCCCAGTATTGTTCGTGAAGAAGAAGGATGGGTCAATGCGCCTTTGTATTGACTACCGAGAGCTGAACAAGGTGACAGTCAAAAACCGCTACCTCTTGCCCAGGATTGATGACCTGTTCGATCAGTTGCAGGGAGCCACCGTCTTCTCCAAGATCGACCTGCGATCAGGCTATCACCAGTTGAGGATTAGGGACGGTGACATCCCCAAGACGGCCTTTCGATCGAGGTACGGACATTACGAATTCGTTGTGATGTCTTTCGGCTTGACTAACGCTCCTGCAGTATTCATGGACCTGATGAACAGGGTGTTTAAGGAGTTTCTAGACTCGTTCGTCATAGTCTTCATTGACGACATCCTCATTTACTCAAAAACTGAGGCTGAGCACGAGGAGCACTTACACCAAGTTTTGGAGACCCTTCGAGCCAACAAGTTGTATGCCAAGTTCTCCAAGTGTGAATTCTGGTTAAGGAAGGTGACGTTTCTTGGCCACGTGGTTTCCAGTGAGGGAGTTTCAGTAGATCCCGCAAAGATTGAAGCGGTGACCAACTGGACCCGACCGTCCACGGTTAGTGAAATTCGAAGTTTTCTGGGCTTGGCAGGTTACTACAGGAGGTTCGTGGAAGACTTCTCACGTATAGCCAGCCCGTTGACCCAGTTGACCAAGAAGGGAACCCCTTTTGTCTGGAGCCCAGCTTGCGAGAGGAGCTTTCAGGAGCTCCAACAGAAGCTAGTGACTGCACCGGTCCTGACAGTGCCCGATGGTTCGGGAAACTTTGTAATCTATAGTGACGCCTCCAAGAAGGGACTAGGTTGTGTCCTGATGCAGCAGGGTAAGGTAGTTGCTTATGCCTCCCGCCAGTTGAAGATCCATGAGCAGAACTACCCTACCCATGACTTGGAGTTGGCAGCTGTAGTCTTTGCACTGAAGATATGGAGGCACTATCTGTACGGTGAGAAGATTCAGATTTACACCGATCATAAGAGCCTGAAGTACTTCTTCACCCAGAAGGAGTTGAACATGAGGCAGAGGAGGTGGCTTGAGTTGGTGAAAGACTACGACTGCGAGATCCTATACCACCCAGGTAAAGCGAATGTAGTGGCTGATGCGCTAAGTAGGAAAGTTGCACATTCAGCAGCGCTAATCACCAAGCAGACCCCCTTACTCAGGGACTTTGAGAGGGCAGAGATTGCAGTCTCAGTAGGCGAGGTTACCGCACAGTTGGCTCAGTTGACAGTTCAGCCAACCTTGAGGCAAAAGATCATTGCTGCTCAGCTGAATGATCCTTATTTGGCAGAGAAGCGTCGCGTGGTAGAGACAGAGCAAGGTGAAGGCTTCTCCATATCCTCTGACGATGGCCTTATGTTTGAAGGACGCCTGTGTGTGCCGGAAGACAGCGCAGTTAAGACGGAGCTTTTGACTGAGGCTCACAGTTCCCCGTTTACCATGCACCCTGGGAGTACGAAGATGTACCAGGACTTAAGGAGTGTCTATTGGTGGAGGGGCATGAAGAGGGATGTGGCAGACTTTGTCAGTAGATGCTTGGTGTGCCAGCAGGTGAAGGCACCTAGGCAGCATCCAGCAGGGTTGTTGCAACCCTTGAGTGTGCCAGGGTGGAAGTGGGAGAGTGTGTCGATGGATTTTATTGCGGGACTGCCCAAGACCCTAAGGGGCTACACGGTGATCTGGGTCGTGGTCGACAGACTCACGAAGTCGGCCCATTTCGTGCCAGGGAAATCCACTTACACTGCCAGTAAGTGGGGGCAGCTATATATGACAGAGATTGTGAGACTACATGGAGTACCCGTATCCATCATTTCAGACAGAGACGCCCGTTTCACATCGAAGTTCTGGAAAGGACTTCAAATTGCATTAGGTACAAGGTTGGACTTCAGCACGGCATTCCACCCTCAGACTGATGGTCAGACAGAGAGATTGAACCAGATTTTAGAAGACATGCTGCGAGCCTGCGTACTAGAGTTTTCAGGAAGTTGGGACTCCCATCTGCATCTGATGGAGTTTGCCTATAACAACAGCTACCAGGCTACTATCGGTATGGCACCGTTCGAGGCTCTGTATGGCAAGTGCTGTAGATCCCCTGTCTGCTGGGGCGAGGTTGGAGAGCAGAGGATGCTAGGCCCCGAATTAGTGCAGACGACCAACGCAGCCATACAGAAGATCCGAGCTCGTATGCTGACAGCCCAGAGCAGACAGAAGAGTTACGCTGATGTACGACGTAAGGACCTCGAGTTTGAAGTGGGAGATATGGTCTTTCTGAAGGTTGCACCCATGAAGGGTGTTCTGAGGTTCGCGAAGAAGGGGAAGCTGAGCCCACGCTTCGTAGGGCCGTTCGAGATATTGGAGCGGATTGGCCCCGTGGCTTACCGCTTGGCGCTACCCCCATCGTTTGCTGCAGTGCACGACGTATTCCATATCTCCATGCTGAGGAAATATGTCGCAGACCCAACACATGTGGTGGACTTCGAGCCACTGCAGGTTAGCGAGAATCTGAGCTACGAGGAGCAGCCTGTCGAGGTCCTGGCAAGGGAGGTCAAGAAGCTTCGCAGTCGAGAAATCCCACTGGTCAAAATCCTTTGGCAAAACCATGGAGTGGAAGAGGCAACGTGGGAGAAAGAAGAGGATATGAGAGCCCAGTACCCCAAGCTGTTCGAGGATTAGAACTTTCGAGGACGAAAGTTTTTTTTTAGGAGGGAAGATTGTAACGCCCAACAATTTCGGTTTCCTTTTGTTTTGACCATTAACATTAATACTAAAGTGTGTTTATTATTAGTATTAAAGTAAAGTTTTTTTTTTTGTATTAATTTTGAAGTTAGGGGGTGAAATAAATTATTGGCTTAACAAATAAATGGCCTTGGAAAGGGTCAAAGGTGGTTAATGGAGGAGAGAGGAAAGAGGGTTTTAGGGTTTTCTTTTAATTACTTTTTATTTCTTTAAAAGAGGCATGGGGAAGTGTGAGACTCTTCATCTTCCCAAAGAAAAGAAAGAAAAAAAAAAAAAAAAATAGAAGAGGAAACCCTAGCCGCCGCCGCACGCCGCCGCACGCCGCCGCACGCCGCCGCCGCCAGCTGAAAGAATAACCCTCGGAGCCGGCCGTAGTAGAGCCGACCCACCGCGCGTCTGCAAGCCGAGTGGAAGCCGAGCCATCCTACGCGTCTGCAGCCGAATCCGCAGCCGCCAGCCGAGCCGGAACCGCCGCGCCGTTTCGACCTAAGGAAGACCGCCGACGCCGCGCCGCTCCGATCAGGAGGATAGCCGAGCCGCGTCGCGTCGCTTCGATCGAGCCGATCTGTGAAGCCGAGAAGCTCCGTCAGCCGCGTCGATCCGAGAAGCTCCGTCAGCCGCGTCGATCCGAGAAGCTCCGTCAGCCGCGTCGATCCGAGAAGCTCCGTCAGCCGCGTCGCTCCGATCGAGCCGAAGGGAGCCGCTTCGACCCGCGCCCAGCCGTCTCCCGCAGCCGCCACTCGAAGCCGATCCGCCGCGCGTGCCTCCAGCCGACGAACGAACCCGGAGCCGCTCCACGCCCGCGCGCCCGAAGCCGAAACCGAAGAGCCGCGTCCGCGTGTGAAGCCGCGCCGCGCGCCTGTGTAGCCGAGCCGCGTCTCCCCTGTTGCAAGCCGAGCCGCGTCTCCCCCTGTTGCAAGCCGAGCCGCACGCGAAATCCCTGTACCGAGCCGAGCCGCGTCTGCCCAAGCCGAGCCGGTCCTGTCTTCTTCCAGCCGAGCCGCCAGGACTAAATTGGCTCCATCCACCTATATTTCGGTAAGCTAATTAATTATTGTGGTCTTTCCGGTAAGACTCCATGCTCGGACGTTAGTTAAATTAATTTGGGTCTAAATTAAATTATTTTCCTCAAGGGACGTCTTGGACCAAGAAATTACTGCAGCGCGGGATTTCTTCAGTAGGGGCTCGAGCACTGCAACCTCCTTCTAGGGTAAGTTAAATTCAATTGAGTCTCGAACCGTTGGTCGTTGGCGACCTATTTACGAATTTTGACTTATTAAACAGTTAGGACTTCGTCGCTTGGAAAACGTACTGCCTCGCGGTTAGGACTCGACAAGTAGATCTCCAGGTAAGAGATTCTACTACTAGTTTCATGTTTGAAGTATGAGACTGTGTATGCCCTATGTTGCATATTGAGGATTTGACAGTATAATGCCTGAAATAAATGCTAGTATGATGCAAATGACGATATAGTTGTGCTATAGCCTGTTATGTGTGGCAAGATCTATTATGGTTACGGCGAATGACGGGACGGAGAGTGTAGAAATGATTTATGTGACATGTTATATGCTGATGCCATGTGTATGTTTACTGCAATTAGGGTACCTGTTAGCTTGATTTCTGTTAGAGTCGTACCTGCATGGGTGTCCTTCGGGATCACCACCTATTGAGGACTGTGTGGTCCGACGGGACGCCAGTCTAGCATGATATAGACATGATTCGAGTGACTCGACGGGGTCCTCGCATCCCGACTGTCCTAGGTGTCCCCGGGCACCGAAGACCAGAGTTACGTTCCTACGGGAGCGCATGATTGCACGTGTTCGGGAACGTGCCAGAGATTGGGTACCAGTTATCAGGACTCTAACAGGAAGTTAACAGGCACCTAGTGGGACTAGTAGTGGGTCCCTTACTGAGTATTTTTATACTCATTCTCTCCATTTTATGTTTTCAGGTAGAGGACGGGGCAAGGGCAAGGGCAAGCTGGCGAGCGACCCGAAGTGAGACCGAGGAGGGCCATAGGGACTACCGCTTCCGCTTATTTCTTATTTCAGATTTTAGCATTTGAGTTTGAGTACTTTTTATTTTTCACTATCTTTTATGTAGATAGGGCCCGAGTAGGATTTCAGAACGTTTTTACATTTTTGCATGACTACCTTGTTTATGTTTTTATAAATGAATTTCTTGAACCGTATGCTTTTAATAAAATTTTTAGACTTAAACCACTTGTTCTATATTTAGTAATGACTTCGATTCAGCATAAGGAGTTGGGTCGTTACAAGGAACTACAAGAGATGTTTGATAGCAACACTTCCCAATCCTCATGGTAAGAAAGTTCTGAAACTTACTTATTTTGCAACTGGATTTTATATATTATTTGGATTTAGGAGTATGTAAAATTTTAAAGTGTTTGTTATTTGTTACATTGTTTGTTTTTTTCTCGTAACATTGGTTGCAACTTTTGTTCTTGGATTAACTTTGAGAATGATGTTAACTTAATTTACCATGAACTCCGTTAGGGATCAAATAATGAGTTAATATATTGCATATGAAACAATAATTGATTACTTACGTAGTTTACTATTCATTATTAAGGCTTCCGAACTTGCAAGAAAGAAGAAGCCTCCATGGAGGGTAATCAAGATATGGGGGTGGAGATTTAGTAAAAGAAAAAGGCAAGCGTGCTTTATGTTTTGTAACGTAACTTAACTATTTTATTTTAGGAATCATGTTAACATGTACTTTGGAATGTTACTTTGACTATCCTACAGTGGTAGCCATTGAAAATTTATTTTATGCGATTCGCTTAGACATATGTTTTAGGAATTATGTTGACACGTACATAGGAACTTGATACTTTGTTGTGTTGATTATTCTGCAGTTATGGTAGTCATTGAAAAACTATTTTGTTCAATCCGCTTAGACATATGTTATAGGAATCATGCTATTTTGTATTTACTTTGGAGGAGAGGGGCTAAGGGTAAGTTTATGCTAAGTTTCAACTTGATGCAAACTAGACAATTGCTTGGTCTTTAAAGATTGAATCGAAACTTACATTTGCAACATTTATATACTATGCTTATGCCTATGCTTATGTAGTCGGTGTTTTTTTTTTAATCTTTTTCATTCCTTATGGGTCTTTTATTAAAAACCTTGGTTGTATGAACTTTAGACGCTTATTTTGAAAAGTTTATTAGTCTGCTTATTAAGAAGGTGATTTTTGTTTGGCATGTACTTAATGTTTATGCTTATGCTTATGCATTTTCCATAATGAATGTTGGCTAAGGTTCATTTTTTTCAAATTTGCAGGTAGTTGAAGAATCCATGGACCATGGTATCGATCAAGTTCTCATTTATGCGTCAGTTTAATTAGATTAGTTCACACATACATATAATATTACAGTAAATTTATCTTTTGGATTATTGTAAAATCATTACCGATAATGTAATATTTTTTATTATCAATATAAATATCTTTCCAAACATATGTGGGTAGTGCTAAAATTTAGTATTTAATTTTTTTGAAAGAAGAAATATATGACAGAAAAACATGTGTTGCGAAAATGAAGAATAACGACACCAAACATGTGTCGACATATAAGCCTTTATTAAAAAGAAACAGTGTCGCTAAAGCACATTTCTTGACATCAATTTTGTGTAACAAAATACTTACAACGACAATATATTAGTGTCAAGTTATATTGAAAGATGACACACTTAAAGCATCGTTATAAGAGTATTAATGACAATATATCGGTGTCAAGTGATAGATAACGGTGATACATTTAAATTGTCAATGTAATAGTATTAATAACAATATATTTGTGTTGAGTGGCAGATTACGGCGACACATTTAAAGTGTCAATGTAAGGGTATTAATGACAATATATTTGTGTCAAGGTATAGATAACGGTGACATATTTGAAGCATCAATATAAGGTTATTAATGACAAAAAATTTTTGTCGAGTAATACATAACGGTGACACATTTAAAACGTCAATCTAAGAGTATTAATGACAATATATTAGTGTTAAGGTATAGATAATGGTGAAACATAATTTGCGTCAATATAAGGGTATTTATGACAATATGTTGGTGTCGAGTTATAGATAATAATGACATATTTATTGCGTCAAGGTAAAGGTATTAATGACACGATTTTGGTGTCATCTAAGCATATTTAATGACATGTTTTTCAAAGTGTCGTTAAATAGCCTTTCTTGACAGTGGCTACAATGACACAAAAATTGTGTCGTTAAAAGTCTTTATGACGCAAAACTTGCGTCGTTAAAACCCGTATTTGTAGTAGTGGTTAGTTATTGTCGTAAAATATAAATAATGACATTTATTATCTGTCAATAATATTGGATATGTGACTTTTATTCTCTGTCATTAAATATAAATAATGACATTCATTATTTGTCAACAATAGACAATATGTGACATTTATTCACTGTCATAAAATATAAATAATGAAATTTATTATCTGTCAACAATAAAAGATATGTAACATTTATTTTTTGTTATGAAAACACTTATTATGACAATTTTTCCTAACTATCATAATAGACTTTTTTTGACAGGCAGAACAATGATTGAAAATAACTATCAAGAATTTTAAATATGATAGATTTTAACTATCCTCATAGGCCATTTTTCTAGTAGTGTATGTTTTCGTTGTGATTACATTTGTGTTCTTAATCCACTTGACATGGCTCTCAAATCATAATTATAACTGCTTGGAACGTCCTTTTGAATTTTAAAGTCATTCTAAACACCCACAGAATTTTTGCAGTTGATTTTGTACATAAGATGTATTTCGTGCAATAAGCACATTGAAAAAAATAATATGTATAATTGAAATATGAAAGGCATATCGAAGGTTATTCTTTATAACCTTAAGATAGTTTTCTAAAAGGTATACCAATTTGTTAAAATTTAGAGAATAGCATAGCGTGTTCATTTCACTTCTTAGATTATTTGTGCATTTGCTTTTCATGTGTATATAATTTGACTATGAAAATGCACACACGTTTACTATTTCTTGCACATGATCTTGATTAATAATGTATTCTATGAAATGAAAGATTCATTAAATTTTGTTGATAATTACTATATCATCATTCAAAGATTGTCAAACAAGTTAATAAGGAAAATAAATAATATACCATTTAGTCCATTCTATTTCGATAGATGTGTTGTGTGTGGGTAAAACATAGTAAGAAATTGGAAAGATCAACAAGGATAGCGGCAAAGACAAGTATCACTTGGGGTTCGAAAGAAAAAGCACAATCCTATTGCACCTTTTCCAAATAGAGCTTTGCAGCCACTCATACACTCGGCATCCTTGCAACCTCCTCCATGCAAAGCCTTCTCGCATAGTCCTCCTACACCTTCAACACTTTTCATTGTAGTTTCTCCTGCATTCATCAAAATATCCATGACCACCCAACCTCAATCTCCAATACTTAGGTAAACACAAGTTGAAACTAATACGTAGAATATAAATTACTTGCATTGTGTAGAATTTCTCAAATAAGTAATTAAAATGGCAAAAAGAAATCGAAAGACAAGGCGAGCATGTGATGATGAAATTAAAATAAAAATAAAAGCTAAGTAGGGAGTACCACTGAAAATGAGTAAGAGTGCAAGAGGAATGGCCGAGAAAGAGATAGAGTTCATGTTTTTAATTTGTGATATACTTCAATTCTCGAAAATTTTGAAATGATAGCTTTTGGGTATTTGAATGTTAGGTATTTATAACAAAAGTTACGCTTGGGTTTGGGTAATTTTTCCTCTCTGCATTGGTTTTTCAAACTTTTTTTAGAAAATTTGGTTGTTATATGGTATCTTTTTTTAACTTCTTATCGACAGGAAAATTATTTAGTTCCTTTTTGTGGTTAAAGTTTTCAACTTTTAAAGAATAAAAAGTTTTTTCTTGCTGGTATCCACCTATGATTGTCCTATTTATGGAATTAAAAGTTGGGGCATTTTCAAATCTAGTAAAAAAAATATAATAAATTATTTACCAACTAACATAATATTAATAAAATTATTCACGAGCTCTTCTGGAAATCCTTCAAATATGATATCATCAACATATATTTTCGTAACAATCAAGTCTTTGTCAGATTTATTCACTTATAAGGTCCTAGCAGCACCTCCTTTTGAATTTCCTTAGCGACCAAGATAAATCATGAGTCGTTCATACCACGCTCTGGGTGCTTGCTTTAGTTCATATAAAGCTTTATTGAGTTTATACACATCATGAGGATAAATTGGATAAAAAAAAACTCTTAAGTTAAGCTACATACACTTCTTCGTTTAAGTACCCATTTATTGAAAAAGTTATGAGATAATCAATAAACCTTTAGTTAATTATAAAGTAATTGACTGTTGTAATAGCTAGAGGGACAACAAAAGTAAATAACACGGGAAGCTTTGGTAACCCAGTTCGGCGAATACCACCTACGTCTGGAGTGCTTTACACAGCTCAGATGAGTAATATTATTAAGCATTATAGTTTTCAATATAGATCAATACAATAAGGAACATTCTTCTCATGTATATGACTATCTTTAACCCAACCATTAAATTTTGGCTCCAAGCCTTAATATAACACCAAAATAATTTAACATAATTAATAAAAAGTCCTTAAAGATTTGGGATGTTACATATCATTTCCCAATAATTATATTTCAATATATAATTATAAATTTTCTTTTTAAATAAATTCAATTTCTTCTCTCTCCTTATTTACCCAATCCTAACAACTTCTGTCCAGAATCAATATTTATCTTCCATGATAATTAATTATTATTTATCTTTCTCTAAAATAATTATTTATCTTCCACAATAATTAATTATTATTTATCTTTCTCCAAAATAATTATCCTTTTACCAATAATTATATTTTCCAAAAATATGATTATTTTTCTTTTTCTCTCTTAATAAACATCTTTACTCTAAAATCAAATTATCTTTACTTTAAATAATTATATTTCAATATAATTATTTTTTCCTTTCACATAATATATATATTTCTATATATATATATATATATATATATATATATATATTTCCTCATATACATATAATTATAAAATCTCCAACAAACTCTCTACAATTTAATTAAATAACATCTATAATTATTTAATTTAACTAAACTTCAACAACACTAAAAATCCACAACTTAATCCTCTTTTAACGTACCATTTACTAAAAACTCAACAAACACCACATGTCAAAACCTCTAATTAATTAAATATTCATCCAACATATATTTAATTAATTTGAATTCTCACATAAATCAAACAATTCTTATTAAATGAATTCAAAATAACACCCAATAAATTAAACCTAATTAAACATAATTATGATAATTAACTCCAAAATTATCTTAATTCTAGGGGCGTTACAATCTTCCCTCCTTTAAGAAACTTTCGTCCTCGAAAGTTCTAATCTTCAAACAACTTGGAATACCGGCCTCTCAATTAATAACAATTTCTACCCAGCTCCATAATCTTTAATTAGGTGTACGCATCCATACATGCATACATATATATATATATATATATATATATAATTAATCAAACCAAAGCACCAAAACAAAATTCCTTCAACTTCTAATTTTAATTAATCTAACACCAAACAAATTCCATAACTTCCAATTCCACTTAATGTAATACCCATAATAAGTTCCTTAAATTTTTGGGGTGTCACACAAAAATCCGGAACATCGGACCAAACCGAAGTCGATCGGTCAGAAGAAGGTATAGGGCGATCGAAATTCGATTTACAAAAATTAAAATTGAGTTGTATTCGGTTGGAGGACGTTGACGGGTCAAGACTCCACTGTCCAATCGAATCTCCCATTTTACTAATTTTTCATTTAGTTTATTCTTTATTTATTATTCTACAGTTTTTTCCTTCTATGCAGTCGCTTGCATGTGTCATTCCTCCATCTCTGTTCGACTGGAGTGTCCAACAATCTCCATCTCTGTTCGGCTGAGTCTTTGACGATCTCAAACTTCATTCAGCACTCAACATCAGCAAGAACATTGATGTTTTCAACTGGGCAAGAACTTCCTTATGTCGACATCTTCAACTCTCCGACATCCAAATCTCACCGGTTGTAGCCAATGAGTTTGTACCTTTTTTCCTTACTCCCTTATCCCTCTTCATCATCTGTTTATCGTTCTCTCCATTTCATCCCCATTATTAAAACAGAGAAAACCGACTGATCGACGTTGGTAAGTTAGTCGATTTTGTTGCTAGTGGTTGCTGGGAACGGTTTGGTCATTCCCATCCCCGACTTGTGGTCGATCGAAGTTCGGAAAACTGACTCCAACCAACTAAATTTTGATCACCCCTAATATATGTAAGTAATGTTATGTTTGGGTTTGTGTAAGTTTTGCTCTCTAAGTTAATTTTTCAAACATTTTTCAGAAATTTTGGTCGTTATGTGGTAAGTTTTTTCAACATTATGGATAAAAGAATTAATGAAATTAATTAGTTTCTTTTTGTCGTCATTAAAGGTTTTAAGTTGAAAAGAATGAAAACTTTTTTTCTTGGCATCCAGATACAATTGTTCAAGTATAGTAAAATAAAATAGAATAAATTATTTACGAACAAACATTTTCTATCAGGGATTTTATTAAAAATATGTTTTTTATAACTGATATCTATTTGGTAAACATATAAAATTTGGATTGATAAGGTTTAATTAGGCTATCAATTGATATTTTTTACATCTACTATCAATGATATTGTTCTATTGCTATCACTTACATTATCTATCAGTAATAAGAATTGAAGGATATCGTTGATAGCATCTATGAGTCATATCTCTAATAGACTGTTGTATATCAATGATAGCGAAGTAATGCTACTCTAGAGTGATATTGTGGTTATTTGATTTTAGCATAAATGGATAAAGAAATAAGATCGAATTAGCATGCTATCGGTAATAGCTTTGAATCACTAATAACATTCTATCCATATATTATATCCTCTACCGCTGATAGTGTAAATGAAATTGTTATAGTTGCAACTTTTGTTGAAATAAGTTATTGATTTTACGTTATGCTATGAACATTTATATCATTTAGAAATTTAAAATTCAAGTTATCTATGAAAAATTCATGAAAAACATTATTGACATCTAAACATGACGTCATTCATAGAAGTCATCATTGATTGTATGATATCAGTCTATCACTGATATATATCACAAGAGGAAAGAAATTGATGGAAAAAGTTGGCATTTAAAAAAAAAACATATTATATGACTTGTAAAACAATTGTCATTTTTGCAAATATTTTTCCTTTATGCTCTAGACATTATATTTATTTTCTAATTTATGTTATATGATGCAATATTTCTGATTTTCCATGACAAAAATAGGTCATTGTATAGAGTAATAACTTTTATCTTCTCAAAATTAAGGTGATAGACTTTGTGATGACAACTAAATAAGATATAATAATTTTTAACTTCAGAATGGAAAAAAAATATTTATGTTAAACTCTCAAATCTCTAAAGTTGCAGATATTACTTTGATTTCGTCAAGTGCATTACAACTTAAATAAATAATTCAATTCGTATCAGTTCAATTATAATTAAAAAATAAATAAATGCCACTTTTGTTCCATTCAATATTAACAATGAACTCTCAAACTAGTTTTGGGTAAAACAAGCCAAGGTTTGCCACAGTACTATCCTCAACTCTTTGCTTAGTTGTTGATGGACGATTTGATGTAGGTGGCGAATGATGAACATCGGTCTTTCACTTTGGCACATGATGCGGGGGACTGCACATAGGTTCTGACGATGGTCCTCCAAATTCCTTCAACAGATCATCAATAACAGAGTATGTAGTTTTCTTCAGACTGGTGTGATCAATATTGACTTGAGAAGTAGGAGAATGACGCGCTCCAGATTAACTTTCAAAGTCAAGCATGCCTTGATGAGAGCCAAACAGCTGATGATAAATAGCCTCAGCATCCGACATCTTGGTCAATCAAGCTTCCTTTGACGACTCTCCCAAGAAAGATTTGGTTGCCACACTAGCCTCCAACTTGCGTCGCATTATATTGGCCAGGGAAACATCATCATGATCGAAGGAATCGAAATCCACTACTACCATTTCGACAAACTTTGAAATGGGAGCCTTGAACTTCTAATTTTGTTCAGAATTGGTTTGGAACTTTTGAGACTCTCTACCACACTCATTAGTGGGAACAACAAGGGACAAAAAGCGTGAAGCATTCGTACTTGTGACAGAAATTGTGGTGTCATATTTGGATAGAAATTTCTCAAAGGAAGACGAGTCGATGATTTCCGGAAGACGCCTTAACTGTCGAAGAGGGTTACATGCCAAAATTATTTTGATTCTTGGAATTTTCGATAGAGGCTAATTAGAGTTTGTTAATGGGTTCATTATAGGAGGAGTTGAACGATATTGTTTATTCCTTGTTGACACCATTGAAGAAACTCGAAGAAATATATACCAGAGAAGTTGAAGCATTGCGACGATGGAAGATGAGTCGTGCACGGGAGATGGAATGCCGGAAATAAATTCTGCCTGTTTAAATTTAACTGACTTCCATGGGACCTGAATAAAAAACAATGGGTGTACACTTTGAGTTCAACAAGCCCATCCACTATTAACTGCTATGACATAAGCCGGCATACTCCCAGTCCTGCACAAAGATTTTCAAATAAGGAGGCTTCTAATGGCTTTGTTAAAATATCTACTAATTCAATTGAACTTCCCACATGCTCAAACTAAATTACTTTTGTTTCGACAAGCTCTCTAATAAAGTGATGACTAATGTCTATATGCTTCGTCCTACTATGTTGGACTAGATTTTTTGATATATTAATAGCGCTCGTATTATCACAATATGAAATCATTGTGACCTGACAGATATTTCATTTAGTGAGCATCTACTTCATCCATAGTAATTGAGTGCAGTAATATACTCTGCCTCGACATTCGAGAGTGATATGCCGTTTTGTTTCTTACTAAACCATGCAATTGGATTGTTCCCCAAAAAGAAACACCCACCAAAATTACTTTTTCTATCTTCAAGACTTCCAGCCCAATCTGTATCACAATACCCTACTAACATAGCAGTGGTGTCAAACGAGTACCACACACCAAAATCAATTCTACCTAGATCATATTTCAGAATACGTTTAGCACATCGTAGATGAGATTTCCTTGGATCCACTTGATATTGTGCACATACACTGACAACGTATGCTGTATTAGGACGACTTGTAGTAAGGTATAGTAGGCTCTCTATGATGTTTCTAGATAAGCTTTCATGCACCTTCTTACCTCTGTTGTCCTTACAGACTTTGATATGTGTGGTCGCAGGGGTGCACTTTGCTTTGGCTACCTCCAGGTCGAACTTCTTAACCAAATTTCGAGCATACTTTTTCTGTACATAAATATTCCAGTCTCTCTTTGTTGAATTTGAAATCCTAGAAAGAAAGTCAACTTTCCCACCATACTCATTTGAAATTTACTCTTCATTTGCTCAATACACCTGTGCAACTAAGAACTCATTATTAGTATTCTTAATGAACATTGACTTATCAGTACCTCCTTAAGACTTCTTCAGTGATAAATCCGTTCAAAAATGTGTTCTTGACATCCATTTGATAAAGAGTAATCCTCCTAAATCATGCAAGATCGAGTAAAAGATGAATAGATTCCGATCGAGCTACAAGTGCAAACGTCTCACCAAATTCTACTCCTTAAGTTTGAGAATATCCTTAGGCTACTAACCATGCCTTATTTTGAGCTGCATTTCCCCTCTCGTCAGTTTTGTTCTTGAAGATTCATTTTGTGCCAATAATGTTGACATCTGCAGGTCTTGGTATTAGTTCCTGGACTCGATTTTGTTCAAACTGATAAAGTGTTTCCTGCATGGCCTTGATCCAATGTTCACCCTTTAGAGCCTCAGTTACACTAGTGGGCTCTATAGTAGATGTAAAACATACATTGGCGATAAACTTGGCATATTCTAGCCTATTTTTCTTTCTCATGGTGATACCTCGATTAATATCCCCAATAACACTGTTGACTGCATGATTATTCTTCATATGTGCCAAAGGAGCAAACAGTTGAGTATTAGCATCTTTATTTGAAGAAGCTTCTATAAGGCCAGATGTTGAATGTTCTTCTGGTCAATACTTCTGATCATTACCTGGACTCTATTCAAATGAAGCTTTAGAGGTGACTTTTAAAGCTACTCATTCAGTTTTAGAAGCATTGGATTATTTTTCATAAATTACTTGTTAGATCATTCTAAAGACCCACAGACTCTTGCAGTTGATTTTGTACATAAGATATATTTCATGCTGTAAGGACATTGAAAAAAATAGAATGTATCATCCAAATATAAAAGGCATATAGATGGTTATTGTAACGACCCAACTCTTTATACTAAGCTGAGGTCGTTACTAAAAAAAACAATGACAAGAGACACTTTTTGAAACGAGGGAAGAATAAATTTTTCATTAAAAACGGAATATTAAAACACTGAAACATAAACGCGGAAGCAAAATTGAGTCCCCATATGGCATGTCACGGATCCTTCTCTGTCGCTCGCCAGCTTTCCTCTACCTTTACCTTCGCCTGAAATGTTAAACATAGAAAGAGTGAGTATAAACATATACTCAGTAAGGGACCTACTACTAGTCCCGCTAGGTGTCTGTTAACTTCCCATTAGAGTCCTGAAAATGGTACCCAATCTCTGGCACGTTCCCGAACACGTGCAACATGCGCTCCCGTAGGAACGAAAATCTGGTCTTCGGTGTCCCGAGGGAGCACCTAGGACATGCTGGTCTGTAGTGAACCCGGGGGTAACACTAAGACAATCGGGATGCGAGGACCCCGTCGAATCACTCGAATCATATCTATATCCATGCTAGACTGGCGTCCCGTCGGACCACACAGTCCTAAATAGGTGGTGATCCCGAAGGACACCCATGCAGGTACGACTCTAATAGACAAAGTTAACAGAACACCCTATCCAATGCATGTAGCATAACATAACATCATAACATGGCATGAGTATTAATCTTAACGTCCTTAATCATGTGATTAATATATCATGCATTAACAATCATCAACAGTCATCAACAACATACTACCGGTCATTAACATAACATCAGTCATCAATCATCAACATAATAATCTCAGTCATCATCATCAACATCAACTATCATCATAATCTCAGTATAATCATTATCATCAAATTATGCATTTTAGCTACCATCAATGCATAATCATAATTACATGCGGTCTCTTGAATTCAATTCGAAGGTCTAGTAGGAGAATCTCTTACCTGGAGATTTTTGCCAAACAAAGGTACTCCCTAGTTGACAGTAAAATTCTCCAATTAACTTGATCCTAATCATAAAAGGAACACTTAGTATCTCAATTAATGAAATTAGCAATTGGCTAACATCCAAAAATTCTCCCAAATTAATTAACTTTCTTAAAAAAAAGGGTTGAAACCAATTCAACCTTGATTGGGAAAAATCCAAGATTTAAATCTTAAAAAGTTTAGCCAATTGAACCTTTAAAGAAACCTCAAATAGATCCAAAATTAAATTAATAAAATATTAATTTAATTTTATTTGCTTACCAAGGTTACTCAAATGGAGGTCGAAAAATTCTCTTAATTCATCACTTTAAATCCTCAAGCTTCCAAAGAGACCAATCTTAACTTCAACTGAGGCGGCGACAGCAGAGGGTTATCTTAGAGAAGAAGATAAAGAACCTTTTTCTTTTTCCTTTAATTCCATCTTAAGCATTCCAATGCTATTTATAGACCCAAATAATAACAATAATAATAATTATTATTATTATTTCCTTTTCCTTTTCCTTTTAGGATATATATATATATAATACCAAAAAAAATATACATATATCTTTATTCCTATTATCTTTCCTAAATAAATGCCTTAATCTTAGGCATTTATAACCATTAGTAATAATAATAATACTTCTTTATTATTATTATTTTTCTCTCACCAAAATCTACAATAAATATATATTTATTTAAACCATTATTCTCTCTTATAAATATATATCTTTTTCGTCCAATCAAAATCAATCATCTCTCTCTTCATGAATTATTTTATTTTCCAAATAAATATAATTATATTCCATAATATAATTAACTACACTTTTCCAAATTATTAATTAAATATATATATATATCCATATATATATATATACTCAATTAATTACAATTCCACCAAAACTAACTTTTTCCTCCAAAATCTCAAATTAACTTAAGTCCTCAATTAATTTAATCAATCAAATCTTTTCTAATAAATCACTTATAACTTCCAACATGAATTATCTTAACTCAACCATAACAACTTCACTCCATAAACAATATTTATCTTTCTACAGAATAATTAATTATCATCCACAATAATTAATTATTATTTACCTTTCTTCCAAAATAATTAATTATCTTCCACAATAATTAATTATTATTTATCTTCTCCAAAAATAATTAATTATCTTCCACAATAATTAATTATTATTTATCTTTCTCCAAAAATAATTATTAATTATCTTCCACAATAATTAATTATTATTTATCTTTCTCCAAAATAATTATTAATTATCTTCCACAATAATTAATTATTATTTATCTTTCTCCAAAATAATTATCCTTTTACAAATAATTATATTTTCCCAAAATATAATTATTTTACTTTTTCTCCCTTACCAAATATCTTTTCTCCAAAATACAATTACCTTTTCCTTAAATAATTATATTTTAACAAATATAATTATCTTTTCCTTTAACATAATAATTATATATATATATAACTTTCAACATGAATTATCTTAACCCAACCATAGCAACTCCACTCCATAATCAAGAAGATTTATCTTTCTACAGAATAATTAATTATTTCCCACAATAATTAATTATTATTTATCTTCCTCCAAAATAATTAATTATCTTCTACAATAATTAATTATTATTTATCTTTCTCCAAAATAATTAATTATCTTCCACAATAATTAATTATTATTTATCTTCTCCAAAGTAATTAATTATCCTTTTACAAATAATTATATTTTCCCAAAATATAATTATTTTACTTTTTCTCCTTTAATAAATATTCTTTCTCCAAAATACAACTATCTTTTCCTTAAATAATTATATTTCAACAAATATAATTATCTTTTCCTTTAACATAATAATTATATATATATTTCCACGTATACATATAATTATCAAATCTCCAACAAACTTTCCATCCTACGGTTTAATTAAATAACGTCCATAATTATTTAATTAAATTCAACTTCAACAACACTAAAATCCACAACTTTACTTAATCCTCTTAACCTACCATTTAATAAAAACTCAACAAACACCACGTGTCAAAACCTCTAATTAATTAAATATTCATCCAAGAAATATTTAATTAATTTTAATTCCCACTTAAATCAAATAATTCTCATTAAATGGATTCAAAATAACGCCCAATAAATTAAATCTAGATAAACAAAATTAAGATAACTGACTCCAAAATTATCTAAATTTTTGGGGCGTTACAGTTATTCTTTATAATGGCCTTAAAAATGTTTTTCAAAAGGTTTACCAATTTGTTAAAATTTAGAGAATAGCATACCATGTGCATTGCACTTCTTATATTATTCGTGCATTTGTTTTTCATGTATATATAATTTGACTATGAAAATGCACACATGTTTACTATTTCTCGCATAAGATTTTGATTTATAATGTTGTACCACCCCAAATTTTTGAGGTAAATTTTAACACTTTATATTAATTTTAAGGATTTAAAAATTTTTGGTGTTAAAATTTATTTGGTTTATAATAGAAAAGAAAAAGAAAATGAAGGATGTAAATTTTAATAATATGATATAATATAAAGTAATAAAATAATAAAATATATTTTCTTATTATATTGTTATTAATATATTATTATTATTTTTTTATTTTTTTTAAAAAACCTTAATCTCTCTCTTCTTCTCTCCCGCGCGCCGCTAGCCCCTCTCCTTTGTGTTTTCTTCTTCTTCCTCTACCTCCAGTCGCGCCTCTCCCCCAACTCTCATCTTCAATCTTTTCCCTTCTCTTCTCCATCCGCTGCCACAACCGTCGAGCCCCTGTCATCTCCCTGTGTGTCGTTTGACGAAGCTCAGTCGCCACCGTCGCGCATCTCCTCATCCGTCGGCCAGATCTGCCTCTAATTGTGAAGTCCAGCAATTGCGTGGTGGAGTGATTTACGTCGCGTCTTCGTTCTTCCTATATTCGTCAATTGTCGGCCATCTCTGTTCCTCTCCGTCCTTCGTCCGTGCAGCCTCGCAAAAATACAGTCGTCGCTCAAGCTTCCTTCTTCTTCTTCGTGCTGTCGTCTTCCACGTGAAGTCGAATTACCGAGCCGACACCGGTTTCATCCAAGCTGACTTAACCAACTGAGCCGCGAGCCATGCCGTGAGCAGAGCTGAGCCGTGAACCGAGCTGAGCCGTGAACCAAGTTGAGTCGTGAGCCAATCCGAGCTGACTCTAGCCGACCCAAGCAGAGCTGCCTCCCAACCCAAGCTGATTTTCCAAGTTGATCTCCCTGTTCCCCGAGCCACTTAAGTCGTGTCCCTCTACGCTAAGTCATGGTGAGTCTTTGTAAAGGTGATTTAATGAGTTTCTAACGTTTTCTATAGCCGATTCGAGTATAAATGTTGGAATAAAACGTTCGACTTATTGGTTGAGTTAGCTTTTGATCTTTGAAGGTGTTAAGAGCTGACGCTCAAATTCTTGGGTTTTACGGCAAGTGTAGTTTTGAGTCAACTCTCCTCTACTTGGGCAAGTCTGTGGATGTTGCTTTGGAGTGTTTTAAATGTGGATTTTGGTGGTGTATCGTTTAAATCCTTATGTTTAAGTTTAGGTGGATTCGTTTGGACGTTTACTTGAATAAGGATTGTACCTAAATCTCAGGTAAGGAATTTCTAACTACCGGACCCCAAACTGAGACCGGAAAGTAGTAACCCATATAAAGATTATGCACTAGCGACTGTACTGATTTTACTGATGTATGGATGCCTAGAAAACATCATTAGTATGCACTCTTGACTGATTAAAGGTGACATGATTGTTAGTTGTAGCTTACATGTATATACATGTGAATGTGTTGTTTTGCCGATGGAGTACGGATGCCTGGATGTTCTGTGTAATTTGGTTATATTGATGAGTTGTGCTGTTAACTGAAATAGTAATGTCGATGGATTATAAAAATCTTGATGCTACGTATAGTTAAGTATGTTGTTGGGCTGCTTATTATTGAGTTGCATCGTTGATGAACTAAGGGTTTGGGAACTTCATGTGTAGATTGTGTATTTGGTGATAGACTGTACTGTAGATTGAATAGGGACGTTAAGCATAATATGGAAGTTATGCATAATATAGTTTACTTGTCGTTGTGCTAGCGTTTGGACTGAGACAAAATGTTTGTCAGGTGTATTTACATAGTGATGATTTGATTCGTTGACTGGACTTAGATAAGGTGACAGTATTATGTGAATTGGATATATATATAGTGACTGATGAGAATGTTGGTTAAACCTAAACTGTTTGACTGATTAAGCATATAAACTGAGCCGTTAGCTTGAACGATATTGTAACGCCCCGAATTTTTTGAGGTAAATTTTTATCATTTCGTGTGAATTTTCGGAAATTTAAAATTTTGGTGTAAATTCTTGGTTGGTTTCGTAAAGGGAAGAAAAATAAATTTAAGGATATGAAATTTCTTTAAATTTAATATCTTGTAAATTGATATAATAATAATATAATATTAATTATATTATTATTAATATTTATATTATTATTAGTATTAATATAATTATATTATTATTAATTAAATTATATTATTATTATTATTATTATTATATATATATATATTTTTTAAAAATAAACCCTAACTTACCGCGCGCGCCGTCCCCCCCCCCCCCCCCCCCCCGTGAATTTTTCTTCTTCTTCTTCTTCTCCCTTCCTCGCCCGACAGCCGCCCGACGTCTCCACCTTCAGTCGACAACGCTCGTTCTTCTTCTTCTTCTTCTTCTTCTTCTTCTTCTTCTTCTTCTCTTCAGCTTCTTCACCCGACAAACACAGCCGCCATCCGCACGTTTTCGTCTTCCGCCCCATTTCTGCATCCGCACATCACCGACGAGAAGCACCCAGCGACAGCCGTCCCCGACCGTCCTTCTTCTGGTTTCCACGTACACGGCCAGCCATCAACCGTCTTTGCCTCGATTGTGCAGCGTCGATCGTCGTACACTTAGCATCGACGTAAGTAACCGAGCAAACCTCCTCTTCCACCGCCGCCGTGTGTTTCGCTACCGTGTGGAAATCAAATCGTGTAACGACCCAACTCTTTATACTAAGCTGAGGTCGTTACTAAAAGGAAACAATGACAAGAGACACTTTTTGAAACGAGGGAAGAATAAATTTTCATTAAAAACGGAATATTAAAACACTGAAACATAAACGCGGAACCAAAACTGAGTCCCCATATGGCATGTCACGGATCCTTCTCGGTCGCTCGCCAGCTTTCCTCTACCTTTACCTTCGCCTGAAATGTTAAACATAGAAAGAGTGAGTATAAACATATACTCAGTAAGGGACCTACTACTAGTCCCGCTAGGTGTCTGTTAACTTCCCATTAGAGTCCTGAAAATGGTACCCAATCTCTGGCACGTTCCCGAACACGTGCAACATGCGCTCCCGTAGGAACGAAAATCTGGTCTTCGGTGTCCCGGGGGAGCACCTAGGACATGCTAGTCTGTAGTGAACCCGGGGGTAACACTAAGACAATCGGGATGCGAGGACCCCGTCGAATCACTCGAATCATATCTATATACATGCTAGACTGGCGTCTCGTCGGACCACACAGTCCTATATAGGTGGTGATCCCGAAGGACACCCATGCAGGTACGACTCTAATAGACAAAGTTAACAGAACACCCTATCCATAGCATGTAGCATAACATAACATCATAACATGGCATGAGTATTAATCTTAACGTCCTTAATCATGTGATTAATATATCATGCATGAACAATCATCAACATCAATCTATCAGTCCTTAACATAACATCAGTCATCATCATCAACCATCAACATAATAATCTCAATCATCATCATCAACATCAATAAAATGACAGTCATTATCAGTAGCATCAAGTTATGCATTTTAGCTACCATCAATGCATAATCATAATTACATGCGGTCTCTTAAATTCAGTTCGAAGGTCTAGTAGGAGAATCTCTTACCTTGAGATTTTAGCCAAACAAGGTACTCCCTAGTTGACAGTAAAAATTCTCCAATTAACTTGATCCTAATCATAAAAGGAAAACTTAGTATCTTAATAAATGAAATTAGCAATTGGCTAACATCCAAAAATTCTCCCAAATTAATTAACTTTCTAAAAATTGGGTTGAAACCAATTCAACCTTGATTGGGAAAAATTCAAGATTTAGATCTTAAAAAAGTTTAGCCAATTGAACCTTTACAGAAACCCCAAATAGATCCAAAATTAAATTAATAAAATATTAATTTAATTTCTTTGGCTTACCAAGGTTACTCAAATGAAGGTTGGAAAATCCTCTTATCCTTGATGAAAAATTCATCACTTTAAATCCTCAAGCTTCCAAAGAGACCAATCTTAACTTCAACTGAGGCGGCGACAGCAGAGGGTTATCTTAGAGAAGAAGATAAAGAACCTTTTTCTTTTTCCTTTATTTCCATCTTAAGCATTCTAATGCTATTTATAGACCCAAATAATAACAATAATATTTATTATTATTATTTCCTTTTCCTTTTCCTTTTAGGATATATATATATATATATATATATATATATATATATATAATACCAAAAAAATATACATATATCTTTATTCCCATTATCTTTCCTAAATAAATACCTTAATCTTAGGCATTTATAACCATTAATAATAATAATAATACTTCTTTATTATTATTATTTTTCTCTCAACAAAATCTACAATAAATATATATTTATTTAAACCATTATTCTCTCTTATAAATATATATCTTTTTCGTCCAATCAAATCAACGATCTCTCTCCTCATGGATTATCTTCTTTTCCAAACAAATATAATTATATTCCATCATATAATTAACTTCACTTTTCCAAATTAATAATTATATATATATATATATATACTCAATTAAATCCAATTCCACCAAAACCAACTTTTCCCTCCAAAATCTCAAATTAACTTAAATCCTCAATTCTTTTAATCAATCAATTTTTTTTCCAATAAATCACTTATAACTTCCAACATGAATTATCTTAACCCAACCATAACAACTTCACTCCAAAATCAATATTTATCTTTCTGCAGAATAATTAATTATCTTCCACAATAATTAATTATTATTTACCTTTCTTCCAAAATAATTAATTATCTTCCACAATAATTAATTATTATTTATCTTTCTCCAAAAATAATTAATTATCTTCCACAATAATTAATTATTATTTATCTTTCTCCAAAAATAATTAATTATCTTCCACAATAATTAATTATTATTTATCTTTCTCCAAAAATAATTATCTTTTCCTTTAACATAATAATTATATATATATTTCCACATATACATATAATTATTAAATCTCCAACAAACTTTCCACCCCACAATTTAATTAAATAACATCCATAATTATTTAATTAAATTCAACTTCAACAACACTAAAAATCCACAACTTTACTTAATTCTCTTAACCTACCATTTAAACAAAAACTTAACAAACACCACATGCCAAAACCTCTAATTAATTAAATATTCATCCAAGAAATATTTAATTAATTTCAATTCCCACCTAAATCAAATAATTCTCATTAAATGGATTCAAAATAACGCCCAATAAATTATCTTAATTTTTGGGGCGGTACAAATCGACTCTGAGTCGGCTGAGTTAAGCCGAGCCGAGCCGCGAGCCAGGAGTTTAGCCAAGTCAAGCCGAGGACTGAGCCGAGCCGCGAGCCGAAGATTGAGCCGAGCCACGAACCGAGTTAAGCCAAGCTGAGCCGCGAGCCGCGAGCCGAGAGTCAAGCTAAGCTGAGCCGCGAGCCGCGACCCGCGAGCCACGAGTCGAGAGTTGAGCCGAGCCGAGCCGAGCCACCTAAGCCAGTTTCCTTTCACTTCGGGTCACGGTGAGTCTTCGGTAAGGATTATTTTGGTGAGCTTCCTATTTGTTGCTATAATCGATACGAGTTTAGATTTCGTTCCTTGAAGGTATTAAGGAGTTGACGTTCAAGTTCTCGGGTTCCGGGGCAGGCTTATTTGGAGATAGCTCTCCTTTTCTCGGGTAAGTCAACGGATGTTGCTTAGGACCATTTCAAAATGACTTTTACTAGTATCATCGTTTAAAACCCTTGTGATTTCGTTTAGGTGGATTTGTTGATCGTGGACTCGATCAAGGGGCATAACCAAGTTTCAGGTAAGGGATTTCCTACTACTGGACCTCGGGTCGAGGCTGGAAACGTAGAAATCCACAGGGGATTATACGTTAGCAACTGTACTGAATGAATTGACGCATGTTTGACTATTAAATGTCGCTTTATGCTCTTAGCTGATTAAAAATAACGTGAACGCTAGTTGTAGTTTGTGTGCCATCGTGTGTAATGAGTTGTTTACGGATGGACACCGATGCCCGGATGTTTTGTGTATAGTAGTTATGTTAATGGGCTATGTTGTGAACTGGAAGTGTATGTCGATGAACTTAAAAGTCTTGAGGTTAGGTATGTGGTAGTCTATTGTCTGGATATTGTTTATGGAGTTATGTCGTGGAAGGACTGTGAGTCCGATTCTAATTTGACTGGTTGACTGGATCTAAAGAATATCACAATGATGTGTGAATTGGATACGCATGTAGCAACTGAGGATATGGTTGTTTAAACCTATACTATCTGACTGACGAAGTCTATGACGAGATTGTAATATGAACATTATCAGAGTGTGACTATTGTAAACGGTTTAGTATGGGCTGAGGGGTAACGGTTAGCTTCATCTATGGGGTAGTGTACCTTACGGATAAATGTATCCTTCGGGATCACTAGACTGATACATGCATCCTTCGGGATCACTAGACTGATACGTGTATCCTTTGGGATCATTAGACTGATACGTGCATCTTTCGGGATCACGCGACTGATGTGTGCATTCTACGGAACCACTAGACTATTTTTTGTAGGGTACCCTTGAATAGGAAGTTAACTGTTGTTCCCTAACGGGCCCAGTAGTGGGTCTCTTACTGGGTATATTTTATACTCACCCTTTTTCCTCTTTAACTTTTCAGGTAAGGGTACAGCGAGGGGCAGACCGACGAGGGGCAAGAAGGAGGCGTGAAGGCCATATGGACGCGTCTTGTTTTTTTATGCTTCCGCTGATGTATTTTTGTTGCTCTCTATTTTCATCATCAGTTAGAGTCACGGTTAGAATATTTGGTTTTGTGAGTTGTGTTTGATGATTTGAGTATAGTATTTTGAAACTCTCGTGACTGTGATTTAAAATAGGGCCCGAAACTGCTTTTGTAATATTATAAAACATTTTAATGAATTGTAACCGGTTCTTTATGAGTTTGTGTGTTTTCTAGTCGAGTTTTAGTACTGAGTAGTGACCTCAGCTTAGTCCGAAAAGTTGGGTCGTTACAAATATTGTGATGTGATTGTTGTAGACAGTTTAGTATGGACTGAGAGGTAATGGTTAGCTTTATCTATGGGGTAGTTTACGGTTAGCACGGTGTCCTTCAGAATCACTAGACTAATATGTGTATCCTCTGGGATCACTAGACTGATATGTGTATCCTTCCGGATCATTAGACTGATATGTGCATCCTTCTGGATCACTAGACTGATATGTGTATCCTCCGAGATCACTAGACTGATATGTGTATCCTTCGGGATCACTAGACTTATATGTGTATCCAATGGGATCATTAGACCGATACGTATATCCTTCAAGATCACTAGACTTATTGATGTGTGAGTTCTACAAAACCACTAGACTGTTTATGTAGGGTACCTCTTAATAGGAAGCTAACTGTTATTACCCTAACGGGTCCAATAGTGGATCCCTTACTGGGTATAATTTTTTTATACTTACCCTTTACTCTTTAACCTTTTCAAGCAAAGGTAGTGCAAGGAGAAAACCAAGAGAGGCAATAAGGATGCGTGAAGGCCATATGGATATGTCTAGTTTTTATTGCTTCTGTTGAAGTTTGTTATTTATGTTTTGGATTTTTTAAATTAAGTTATGGTTAGGACAAGTGTCTTTCTGTTTTGTTGATGACTTTATGGATTATGTTTTTGGGATTTTTGAAAGTGATTTAAAATAGGGCCCGAACTGCTTTTGTTATGTCTTGAAGGTTTTCTTTTTTATGAATCGTAAACAAGTCTTTTTCTGAGTTTGCATGTTTTACTCTTGAGTCTTAACAATAAGTAGTGACCTCAGCTTATTCCGAAAAGTTGTGTCGTCATACATGTATTCTATGAAATGAAAGATTCATTAAACTTTGTTCATAATTACCCTATCATCGTTCAAATATTGTCAAACAAGTTAATAAGGAAAATAAATAACAAACCCTTTAGTCCATTCTATTTTGATAGAGAATGTGTTATGTGTTGAAGGTAAAACATAGTAAGAAATTAGAAAAATAAACAAGGATAGCGGCAAAGACAAGTATCACTTGGGGTTCGAAAGAAAAAGCACAATCCCATTGCACCTTTTCCAAATAGGGCTTTGCAGCCACTCATACACTCGACATCCTTGCAACCTCCTCCATGCAAAGCCTTCTCGCATGGTCCTCCTACACCTTTATCATAGTTTCTCCTGCAGTCATCAAAAACCATGACCACCTAACCTCAGTCTCCAATACTTAGGTAAACACAAGTTAAAACTAATACGTAGAATATCAATTACTTACATCGTGTAGAATTTATCAAATAAGTAATTAAAATGGCAAAATAAAATCAAAAGACAAGGCGAGCATGTGATGAGAAATTAAAATAAATAATAAAAGCTAACTAGGGAGTACCACTGAAAATGAGTGAAAGTGCAAGAAGAATGGCCGAGAAGGAGATGGACTTCATGTTTGTAATTTACGATACACTTCAATTCTCGCAAATTTTGAAATGATAGTATTTGGGTATTTGAATGTTGGGTATTTATAACAAAAGTTATGCTTGGGTTTGGGTAATTTTTCCTCTCTGCATTAGTTTTCCAAACGTTTTTCGAAAATTTGGTTGTTATATGGTATTTGTTTTTTCCATCATATGGACAAGAAAATTATTGAGTTTCTTTTTGTGGTTAAAGTTTTCAAATTTTAAAGAATAAAAAGTTAATTTTGCTGGTATCCACCTCCAATTGTTCTATTTATAGAATTAAAAGTTGGGGCATTTGCAAATACAGTAAAATAAAATAAAATAAAATAAATTATTTACGAGCTTGTTATAAAATAAAGAATCAAGAAACTAAATAAGAACAATGAAACAACAGAAAAGAAGAAGATGACAATTAAACTCAATTGTTGTGTGTATTACAATGGCACCACACACATCTATTTATAGGACATATCATGGTATATATTATGGAATTGAATGGGATGAATGTTACAATATGGAATTGAATGAGTTATATGATAATTGTAACCTATGTAGGTTATGGATATCTACATTTATAATATATCATTATATTTACAATACTCCCCCTTAGATATCCATATTATATAAAAATAAATGCCTCGTTAAAACCTTATTAGGAAAAAATTCTACGGAAGGTAAAAGAGTACATCATATTTATACATTAATAACTGGCTCATTAAAAACCTTGCTAGGAAAACGCAATGGGTAAAATCATAGTCAATGGAAAAAGAGTGTAGTATTCCTATTCCTTACGAGCAATATTTCTACTCCTCCTTATGACATCACTTGAGTTCTATGAGTCGTCACATTCCAATGTTGTGCACCAGCTTTTCAAATGTTGATGTGGGTAATGCCTTTGTGAATAAGTCCGCCAAGTTATGTTTTGAAGAAATTTGTTGAACGCCGATATCATTTTCTTCAAGGTCATGTGTATAGAAGAGTTTTGGTGAGATATGCTTTGTTCCATCTCCTTTTATATACCTTCCTTTGATTTGTGATTCACATGTGGTATTATCTTCAAAATAATATTGTTCGTAAATTTTTACTAAAAGACAAACCACATGTTTCTCGAATATTATGCATCATTGACCTCAACAATACACATTTTCCACTAGCTTCATGAATTGCAAAAATTTCTGCATGATACGATGAAGTGGCCGTAATGGTTTGCTTTACAAACTGCCAAGATATAATAGTTCTTCCACATGTAAACAAATAACCTGTTTGAGATCTTGATTTGTGTAGGTCAGATAAATATCCAACATCTGCATAACAAACACTACAAGAGACAAGGTACTCCCGACGCACAAAAACGTCAGGAGAAGTGAAAAAAACGTCAAGAAAGGATATGTCAACAATTTTCATGGCCTCGAGACGAACGTTGGGATAACTGCGTCGAGAGAGGCATCCCCAATGCATGACCAACACGGCATCGGGAATGCCTCTCTCGATGTCGTTTTTACCGATAAAAACAATGGCATCGGGAATACCTCTCCCGACCTTGTTTTTGCTAACTCATATCGTAGTGTCGAGAATGATTTCTTCTGACGTTTTTGTGCATCCCATTCCCAATGTTTCATTGCGTCGGGAATTCCTTTTTATATGTATTTTTTAAAATATGTAATTTTTAATTTTTTCCTTAAAATATTTTGCTCAAATAAGTTCTCTATTTTTGTGAAATAACGAGATTCGGATTGCTCAAATAATTTTTCCGATGTTTTGAATTAAATTACAATAAATTCAATATAAATTAATAAATTAAGAAATACAAACACAAATTCAAAAAAATATTTAATAATCATAATATGAATAAGTTAACAAAACATAATTATTAGCGTTCATAATACAAAAAATGTAGTTCTCATAATACAAAAAAGCGCAAACAAAGTTGTACGTTTCCTAATGAGGCTCATACACACCATTCTACACCTTGGGTCTTACAATGATAAAAAAAGTAGGTAAGTTTAGTACATATATCCATATGTTCACTGTATACTATCATTGCAAAAACTTAAAATTAATGGAGACACACATACGTGCCGCAAAGCTAGGGATCATGGGATGGTCCTTGCGGTGCCTAAGTCAAGTCTTCTATCAACTTTTGCATTCATTCCACTTGTGAAGCTAACGCTGCATGATTTCTATCTTGCACTTCAATCTATTCCAAAGCTTTATTAAGTTTAGATTGTAATTCAATCTCTTTTTGTGTGGACGACGAACAAGATGTCGTGGAACTGCTTGCATTTGTTGTCTTGCGGGCTTTCGACTTGGGTCCCCAACTAAGACCTTTTAAGTAGCCTGGTCGTCTACCCAACATCGGATAGCATATCTCATCCCTAGATTTTGATTTACTACCCTCTAGGGTAAGCTGGGACTGAAGTTCCAGCATTTGATTCTGCAACAATTTTAAAAACTAAGTTAGGTAACACAAAAATATATAACGAAAGAGGATATAATTAATAAGGGCATAAGTGTTGGTTCAATAACTTACATGTGAATCCTCTGCGACCTACGAGACGAATATGTGGGTACGTGGTTTGTCAGTATAATTCATCGTCGTCCCTTGCATGTGACAAGTGTTCATCCACATCATCGATGAAGTCGTCAGTGAGATGACGCACAACCGGTCTTTCAACGATCATGGGATCAATATCAATTCTGCACAGAGTGTCATCCTCGATGTGGTCATCCACTTGATGGCTTACAATAACTTCTAGTATGTTAATGTGCTTATTCTCAACATCATCCACTTCTGGCACATCCCATATACGCTTATTTTGGATGACTTGCACAACTTTGCAATTGCTACCATTTTTTGGGTCATCGACGTAAAAAACTTAATGTGCTTGAGTCGCAAGAATTACAGGTTCCTCCGTGTACCAAAAATAGGATGTTTTTTTTGTTCTATCTTCATCTATATCTATCCCAACATTCATCGACATTTCATCTTCCAAACGACCGTCCTCTGTTTCCTCTTCATGTTCAATGGGGCCTTGTAAATCATTTAGCATACCAAACATATCATCTTCTTCATTAGATTGCCTACTACTAGTTTCTTCATCAAAAGGATTACTACTAGTTCCTTCCTCAAAGTTTTTTGTACCTGTAAAGCTTAATGACTCTCCATGATACACCCATTTTGTGTATAATTAGTAGATGTCGTTTCACACCATACCCCCCCCCCCCCTTCATTCAAACTTGAAGTCAACCATAAACCCCCACCCCTCGAATTTACATTTAACTATAAACCCCCCTTTAAATTTCAATTTAACTATAACACCCTTCAAATTTCAATTTACAAACCCCCTTCAAATTTCATTTTATATAGAACCTCCCTCAAATTTCAATTCAACAATAAAAACATTACACACAATTTATACAAAAATATATTTAACAATAAAAAATCTATTCGAAAACAAAATTCTAAAACATTTTTTTTAAAAAAAACCTTAAACCTAAAAATAAACTTATTTAAACTTATCTATATGGTGGCAAACGACAGCAACTTAAATCATTTAGCATACCAAACATATCATCTTCTTCATTAAATTGCCTACTACCTAGTTTCTTCATCAAAAGGATTACTACTAGTTCCTTCCTCAAAGTTTTCTGTACCTCTAAATCTTAATAACTCTCCATGATACACCTATTCTGTGTAAGAGGGGGATATTGCAATAATTAGTAGATGTCGTTCCACACCCTTTAATGAGCTCCAACTTAAATTCAAATATCTCTTGCATGGACACCTTAATCGTCCGTAGGTATCAACGTGAAACTTGGAAAATTCTAAAAATTTGGTTACTCCCTGTCTATACTTAAGGGAGAACTTATTTGTAAGTTTCATCCAACCTTTGTTCATCGTTTAAGTCCCTAAAACATAAATAGGTTTGATTAGAAATATATTTCTCTCCCTCTCTCACATCCATAACTTACTCCCCTAAATTTTCACTAAGACTAACTTCAAACTAAAGAGGCTACCATAATTGCAAGATAGCCAACACAACCTAATTATTAACAACAAAATACTTCAAAATCTTCGCATCCTACCCACACCTTCAAACTACAGAGGCTACCATAACTGTACGATAGCCAACACAACCTAATTATTAACAAAAAAATACTTAAAAAATCTTCGCATCCTACCCACGCCTTCCAACAACGCGACCTTACAAGTTATCCTACTACCACCCCTTGAATCTATCCCAAACAGAAACAAATTGAAAACAAACAAGGCTACCATAACTGTAGGATAGCCATCCCTAATAAAAACAAATTCAGCATATAAAAAAGGCTACCATAACTGCAGCATATAAAAAAGGCTACCATAATTGCAGTATATATCCAAACCCCCCTTCGAATTTGAATGCAACCATAACACCCCCCCCCCTTCATTCAAATTTGAATTCAACCATAAACGCCCCTCCCCCCTCCCCTAATTCAAATTTGAATTCAACCATACTCTCATTCAAATTTAAATTCAACCATAAACCCCCTCTCATTCAAGTTTGAATTCAACCATAAACCCCACCCCCTTCATTCAAATTTGAATTCAACCATAAACCCCCTCCCCCCTCATTCAAATTTCAATTCAACAATAACAACATTACACACATTTTATACAAAAATATATTTAACAATAAAAAATCTATTTGAAAACAAAATTCTAAATAATTTTTTTTAAAAAAACCATAAACCTAAAAATAAACTAATTTAAACTTATCTATATGGTGGCAAATGACGGCAACGAAGGGCAGCGACGACAGATGATGGCAGGCAATGGCAGCACAACTTCTTTTCTTTCTTCCTCTCCAATTTATTCTTTCTTCGTTATTTCGATTTTGTTTAAAACAACCCCGAAATGAATATATAAGGGATCTCACGACGCAGCCCGAAAATGTCGGGAGATCCCACTTACGGCGTCGAGAAAAAGCCACTTTTCCCGACGCTCATTAAAAGCGTCGAGAATACCCCTTATTCCCCACGCCTTCCCCGACGCACTATGCATGGCGTCGAGAATTGGCCTTATTTCTATTGAGTTTTCTCGATGCATTCATTACGCATCGGAAAAACCTGTATTTCCCGACGTGTTAGGCCAGGCGTCGGGAATAACTTTTCTCTCGATGTCTTACTTTATGCATCGAGAGAGCCTCCTATTCCTGACGTCTTTTATGCTGACATCTATGGTTGCGTTGGAAAAAGCCCGATTTCTTGTAGTGCAACTAGATAAAAGTTTGATTTATTTAAATAAAACAAACCCATGGGTATTACCAAAACCAATTAAATACTTACCAAAAATAAGGGAAATGACCAAAATATAGGCGTGCGACTCAAGTGGTTTGGATAGAGAGGAAAATTTTCTTGAATAAGGTAGAAATGGTTGGGCGCGCGCCACTGAAGGGGGTGGCGGCTCGGGTCAATGGCTTGCACAGCTTGCAAGGAAGGATTGGCTCGCGTGCAACTCGACGTGAAGATTGACTAGGACGCACGAACGATTGTCGACTGAAGGCAATTGACTCGATTACTGGCTCGTGTACAGAGTAACGGTCAGATAAGATGGAAATGAATGGCTCGTGGAAGAAGTAGTGGAACGACGCGGTGACGAGTGATGATGCGGTAGAGGCTTCAACGGTAACGATGGTAACGACGTATTATGAAAACTGACGAAAAACCAGAAGCGACGATGGAGGAGACGCGGCGAAAGGCGAACGACTTAAGAAATGGGCGGTGAAGAGCAGACGAACGACGCCGTCGTAAGCGACACGCGACGATCGGCTACCAGCGAGTGAGACATAGTCGGACGAATAACGCGGTTGGTGGGGTGGTCGAAGCAAGGCGACGACTAGGGTTTAGGTTTGTGAAGAAGAAGATGAATGTAGTAACCTCATGCATCACAAGGTCCTATTTAAAGAAATAATAATAATATTATTATTATTATTACTTTTACTTTTACTTTTTCCTTTTTTCTCAATCATTTCCAACTAAACCAAATAAATCGGCTCTTTTTTAATTTAAATCTCCATCCAATCAACTTTTTATTTTTTTATCATAATTATCTTTTATTAAATAATTATTATATTTTCCATTATATAATTATTAATTTAAATTCCATTTTCTCTCTCCATAAATACCATATTTTTTCCTTAGGAAATTACATTTTAACAAATATAATTATCCTTTTCATTTGGAAAACTTACATAAATGTAACAAAACACCAAACTATTTACGCCCGTATAACAAAGCCCAAAAAGTTAGCCATTTTTTAAATATTCCAGGTTTGTCCATCCATCTTTCTTTTATGATTCATCTTCCTGCTGCTATTTCTTTCATCGTCATTCTCCTGCGATTTCGTCTTTCTTCTTTCCTATTTTTTTCCTGCAATTTCTTTCCATCATCTTTCTTATTTTTCAATTATTTATTTACGTCATTTAATCTTTACATCCTTTTTCTTCTTTTCCTCTTTTCTTTTTTTTTTTTTTGCTTTTCCATCGTCTTTCTACTTTTCCACTTTTTTTTGTTGCGATTTCTTTCCATCGTATTTCTTCTTTTCCTTTTTTTACGTCATTTACAAAAAATTGCAAAACCTAAAAGATCGTGTATAAAGAATCTTGAAAAAAAATCATTTAGATTAGAGTAGCCAAATGTAAACTATTGTGCAAAAAAATAAACAATCGTGAAAAAACAAAGATCGTGTATAAAGAATCTTGAAAAAAATCATTTAGATTGGAGTAGCCAAATATAAATGATCGTGTAAAAAAAAATAAAAGATTGTGTATAAAGAATCTTGAAAAAAATCATTTAGATTGGAGTAGCCAAATGTAAACGATCGTTTAAAAAAACTAAAGGATCGTGTGAAAAATATAAAAGATCGTGTATAAAGAATCTTGAAAAAAATCATTTGGATTGGAGTAGCCAAATGTAAACGATTGTGTAAACCAAGTAAACGATCGTGTACCAAAAGAATTAAAAACATTGTGTACTAAATTAAAAAAAAATTCATTTAGATTTGGGTCCCCAAATCTAAACGATCGTGTAACCAAATTTAAATTTAACCAAATTAAACGATCGTGTAAACAAAGTAGACGATCGTGTAAATAAATCAAAACAATCGTGTACCAAAAGAATAAAAAACACGTGTACCAAAAGAATTAAAAACATCGCATACCAAATTTTGAAAAAAAAAATTCATTTAGGTTTTGGTTCCCAAATCTAGACGATCGTGTAACCAAATTTAAGCATGACCAAATTAAACAATTGTGTAACAAAATTAAATGATGGAATTGAAAAGATAAATTGTGGCCATATCTAAATGATCACATATAAATTGCAGCCATATCTAAACGATCGCATATATATTGAACCATATCTAAACGATCGCGTATAAATTGTAGACATATATGAACGATCGCATATAAATGGTAGCCATGTCTAAACGATCGCGTATCAGACAATAACCAAATCTAAACGATCGCAAATATATTATGCGCGCGTTATTGACGGTGTGATTGACGGGGCATTTTTGATATTTGACACGGTGGGCCTCTGGGCTTTTTTAGTTTTTTTGAATTGTTCTATAGAGTATAAATATTTTGCCGCTTTTTTATATTTTTGAAAAGACCCCTTTTCATTTTCCATTATAGGTATATGTATATGAATCCATATATACATAAAATTTTCAAATCTCTAGAAAATTCACATCTCTAATTTAATTAAGTAAGCTCCCAAAATTATTTAATTAACTCCAATTTCTAAGGAAAAGCTAATAAATCTTTAAAATAATGTCTACTATTTTAAACCTAATAAAACAAACTAAGATAATTAATCCAAAAATTATCTAAATTTCGGGTCGTTACACTTTGTAATTTGATTGAACATAATTCCCTAGATGATTCATGTATCTTAAATCCTTCAAGGATTTTCATATAGATTTTATTTTCCAAAGATCCAAACAAGTATGATCTAACTACATCCATAAGATGCATATCAAGATTTTCACATACAGTCTGACTAATTAAATATCTTAATGTAATAGCATCCACCACAGGAGAATATGTTTCCTTATAATCAATGTCTAGTCTTTGAGAAAATCCGTGTGCAACAAGTCGTGCTTTATATCTAGCGACCTCATTATTTTCATTTCGTCTACACATAAATACCCATTTAAATCCCACAGGTTTTACATCTTTAGGTGTATGAACTACAGGTCTAAAAACTTCACGTTTCGTGAGTGGGTTTAATTCTGCTTGGATGGCTTCTTTCCACTTAGGCCAATCCTTTCTATTACGACATTCGTCAATAGATTTAGGTTCATAATCCTCATTTTCATTTATGATATTATGTGCAACATTTTACGTAAAAACGTTATCCACGACTACATTAGTTATATTCCATATTTTTCTTGTCATTGTATAATTTACCGAGATCTCATTGTTAACATCATATACTTGAGTCTCTTCAACATTTTTACCATTATTCGTGTCAAGGATATTTTCTTGAATGTTTCTGTTGTCGATTAAGTCATTTCGACTATTGGTCACTTTTCTTTTTTCGAGGATTTTTATCCTTTGAACCAATTCATCTATCACACTTTTAACATAACATTGATTCATTAGTTGTATCAAATTATTGAGTGGGGATTACAATTCTAAATTCGTCATTTGCAGCTGTAATATATGACTTGGTCACTTTCTTTGCATCTATAAATGCATCTGGCATTTGGTTGCTACACTTTGTGAATGAATTATCTTTTGAACTTCTAGTTCACATTCCAAGCAATTTTATTTTCCAATTTCTTAATTCCTTCCCCTAATGTTGGAAAAATTGTCTCATTAAAATGACAATCAGGGAATTGTGCAGTAAATACATCCTCTGTCAGAAGTTCAAGATATCTAATAATTGATTAGGATTCAAATCCGGCATATATTCCTAATCGTCTTTGAGGTCCCATTTTAGTACTTTATGGTAAGGAAATTAGAACATATACTGCACAACAAAAAATTTGCAAATGAGAAACATTTGGCTCCTGGCCATAAGCTAATTATATTGGGGAATACTTATGATAAGATGTCGGTCTTATGTGTATAAGTGTCAGTACATGCAAAATAGCATGACCCTATATAGATAATGGAAATTTTGCTCTCATAAGTAATGGTCTAGCAATTAATTGTAAAAGTTTGATAAATGATTATGCCAAACCATTTTGTGTATGAACATGAGCTATAGGATGTTCAATATTTATCCCAATTGACATGCAATAATTATTAAATGTTTGGGATGTAAATTCACTAGCATTATCAAGTTAAATATTTTTTATTGCATAATCATGAAATTGTGCTCTTAACTTGATTATTTGATCAAGTAATCTTGCAAATGCAAGGTTTCGACTTGATAATAAACACACATGTGACGATCTATTTGATTCGTCAATTAAAACCATGAAGTATGTAAATCGTTCACTTAGTGGATTGATGGGTCCACATATGTCACCATGAATCCATTCAAAAAATGTAGCTGACTCAACTCCCACTTTGGCTAGTGATGGCCTATAACGATCCAACTTTTTATACTAAGCTGAGATCATTACTACTCAAAGGAAAATAAAGTATCTTAAATTAAAATAGAAAATATCCAATTTTCATAATTAAAATCTCAAATATTCATTAAAATCGTAAATAACTGAAGTAAGTAGAAATAAATCTAAAAGTAAGTTCCTAGCTCGGGCCCTATCTAGTTTCAAAAGAGTAAAAAAAAACGAAACTGCATAAATACTGAAATCAAAATCTAATAACATAAGGCAAAAGTAAAAGTGTTCGCCGATGGCACGCCACGGTCAGTTCTTCTCATTCGCCAGCTTTCCTCTCCTTTTACCTCTACCTCTGCTTGAAAAGTAAAACATTAAAGAGTGAGTATAAAAATATACTCAATAAGAGGACTACTACTAGTCCCACTAGGACAAACTAGTCTTTAGTGATTCTCAAATGAAACACTAAGACAATCGGGCTGTGAGTGACCACGTCGAGTCACTCGTAACATATCATTTCATACTGGACTAGTGATCCCGTCGAACTACACAGTCATAAAAAGGTGCTAATCTCGAGGGACACCCATGTGGGTACGACTCTAATAGATAAAGCTAACAGTACAACCTATCCATAGCATGTAGCATAAAATAACATCATAACTATGGCATGAATATTATCCATATCATTCTTAGTCATGAGATTAATAGTTCATGCATAACATCGACATCAACATTTATTATCAATATAACTCAGTTAGAACTAACAGTTATCTTAAGCATAGACGAGTCATGACTACCAATCATCATAAATCATAAACACACTCTGCATATTAGCTACCTTAATGCATAACGAAAAAAGTCACATGCAAGCTCATACTTCAATCCGAAGGTCTAGTAGGAGAATCTTTTACTTGGAGATTAGCTTAAACCAAATTTAGTCCTGATATCAAGGTCAAACTTCCCGAGGTAAATCCTAAACAATAAGAGTAAATAACTAAGTTTAATTATTTAATTAATAATTGCTTAAGGATAAAAAATCCAATTGATTCAACTTACCCAAAGTCGAGGTTGAATTCAATTTACCCTTAGTTGGAAAAATTCCACAGCTCAACTTCCAATTGATCTAACAAGTCCTTTAAGAAAAATAATTGAATTTAATCCAAAATTTAATTATTTAGGGTCCAACCAAAACTTTCTCGGGCACTAACCAAAACTCAAATCAAACTTACCAATACTTACCAAAAATAGGTTAAATAGGATTAAAAATAAGCTTGGCAGCTTAAACTGATAGAATGCATACAAATTCAGCGGAAACAAGATCAAATAATTAATCTAATTGCAATTAATTAACAAAATAACCCTAAACCAAAATAAGATTAAATATAGGATTTTTTAAAGGGTAATTATAATAGGTAGCAATTTTTAGAATAATTATTAAGTATGTAGCAATATTTTAAAAAAATTGCAAATATAGCAAAATCTATCAGTGATACACTTCTATCGTTGATAGACTCTTATGGTTTATCAGTGACAGACCAACATTTGCTACATGGTCTATCGGTGATAGACTCCTATCATTGATAGATTTTGACAGATTTTGCTATATTTGCAATTTTTTTAAAATGTTGCTATATACTTAATTATTTTGAATATAATTGCTAAATTTGCAAATATCCCTTTTTTAAAAAAACTTATGTTTGAAGCTTCGATTGATGCTTGAACCACCACTATGGTTGACCTACTATCCTTTGACTTTGAACGGGGTTGTGGGACCCGTTGGATGAAGGAAAACGGGAGAGAGAATCAAATGGAAAACTATAGAAATGGGTTGAGATTTATTTTTTAAAAACAACGTAATTTTTTTCCATTAGAAAATCAGCCAACCCCTAAACTTGAGGCCCTAAGAGCCCAATTTATAGAGGGTTTTCATGCAAGGTTGCAAATGCATGCAAACACATGGGCCAACAACACATAACCCACTAACTATTATTGGGCTTAATGTCATTATAGTTTGCTAACACCTAGCCCACTATAGTTAGTGGGTTTATCCAACAAAATGTTTGATTTTCCCACTAACTTTAGTCAAAGGGTAAAACTGTAATTTTGTCAAACTAAAACTTTAGCTTTTCAATCCAAAACGTCAACATTTTGACTTTTTACAATTTTATCCTTCATAACTAATTTTGACCTTCCGAGCATGAATCCGCATTTATTTTCTCAAGATTCAAATCACATTTGAATGTATTACCGGTTAAAGTTTGACTTTTCAAAGTCAAAAGTCAACATTTTGACTTTTTACAACTTTGACTATTTCCATCTTTTTCGAGCTTCCGGGTACGAATCCACATTCATATCTTTAATATTTAAATCCCATTTAAGCATAAAGCTCTATTAGTAATCTAAAACTGACGATTATATCTCATATACTTATCGGTTTCTCCCTCCTCTCCTAGTTGAAACAATTCGATTCATTCCATCATACTGTTCTAAGTTTAATCCATATGAGCTAGCAGGGGAATCTAATGAACCTATAGATCATGGGCTCCAACGATATGAGATTAACAGACTAAACTCTTTTATACCGAGCTAATCAACATTTGTTAACTAACGGGTCATTCCACTAAAGTCCCATAGTTGCATTCCCCTTACTATAGATATATTTGTGTCCATTTGATATAACCATGATCAGTAAGTTAATCCTTCATAGGTTGTTCGTAAGCTTGGCTAGGTCGAAAAGTACCGTTTTACCCCTAAAACTACATCTTTCTCCTTAAATCCCACTGATCCACTATTGAACACTTGGTTTAAGGTCTAACCTATAAATCGAATCCCTCTCGTACCCTATGAGAGAGTGGGGCCCCTTTGTTCAAGACTTGGATTCAGTTCTTAAGACAAAAACCTATCTACTAACCCTAAAGCTGGTAGAAGTGAATTCCGTCTTACACCCTATGTTTCCATCTATCAACCTAATCTTATCCCCAAAATGGGAGGCTTATTGGGCCAACGCTAATGAGTTGCCCTCAACTATATAGATCAAAGGATATACTCGTGAGAACAGGAGTTCACAGTTAGCTCATGATTAAGATTAAGTTACCTAGGTTATCAATAATCGAGATAGTCAGTTTGGAACAGTAAACGACGTTATAACGCAAAAGTGACTATTTCATGGTTCTGTCTTATGTAAACCCTTTACATAGGATGCCGCCACTTTTATGTCTCTACATGAACTATTCAGGATTACATCGTTTGTATTAACTACAAAGCGAGCCGCATCCATAGTATCTCCGAATAAGGTGCCCAACCTTTATTTATATACTATAGACTATTTAGGCTATTTACTCAAACTTAATCCATATTTATGTCTTTACATAAAGTTCGAGTTTACTTAAAATAGCCTTGGGATCTAAGTTTTTGGATTTAAGATTATAGTATTCAATTTTTCAATAACGATTTTATTGAATAAAATATTATTACAAACTACGAGTTTTAGGACATAAATTCCAACACAAACAGCTTGGCTAGAGGGGAAAATCAACTAGCTGCTTGGCTGAGAGAGGGAAATCGGTTGGGATGGCTCGCGCGCGACTCGCATGCAAAGGACGGCTGGGCAGTTTGTATAGGCACGACTCGACTGAGGCTAGAAGAGGCTTGTGTGAGTCAGTAGCTCGGGTACACGGCTTGGACTGGGTACGACTCGGGTTCATGGCGAACTTCGATGCAGGCTAGATAGAGCTCCAACGATGGTGCATGCGATGACTGATGGAGATGGCTCGACTAAACGATGATCTTCGACCAATGATGGCTCGTTTACGTGTTGCTGCATGACAGAATACGATGCAATGCAAATAGTTGGCTATGATGGAAAAGACGTGGCGGGCGATGGTGTTTCATGGTGGCTATCGAATGGAGACGACTAGAGAGTTGAGCGGCAGGGAATGCTGATGAACGAACAAAAAGCAATTGGCAACGATGACGGATTGAGTGATGGTTAGGGTTTTCTCTCTTCATTTAAATCCACCAAATCCCGTCTTAAACTTCAATAATAACCCAATCTCTAATAATTTAACTTTAAATTCAAATAATTATATACTCCTATATAATTATCCAAAATTCTTTCAAATACAAATCTCCCAACACAAATCTCTTAAAACAACCAATTCAAACATAAATTCTAAAATTCAATTAATTAGAAATTTTCCCAAAGGATCTAATTAACTATAATTTCTAGAAATCAAGAATTTCCACAATTAAATCATATAACACCCGAAAAATTTCAATAATTGCAAAAATTTAACTTAAGATAATTAAACTTAAAAATTACTTTCTTTGGGAATTTTCCTTAAGTGCAAGCAATACTTGATAATTCATTGGATTGAAGAATTTTCTGGTTCTTTAATGGTCATGGGAATTTTCAATAATTCTTCTCATCATTATTGACCCAGGATGACCTAATCGATCATGTCAAACAGTAAACATATTTAAATTCATGAACTTCGGGTTCATGGTTACATATGTTTCAATTACTCGTATATGAATATAATATAATCCATAAGAAAAGGCAGGCAGTGTTTCCAATATACGCTTTTAATGTGAAACAATAAATGTAATATAAAGATACTTTATATTATTTTTATTGTTAGTTTCAACATGACAACCATTTTGACGTATATCTTTGAAACTCAATAAGTTTCTTTTTTACTTACTAGATAACAAAGCATTACTAATTGTGAATTAATTTGTTCCTTTAGGCAAAATAAGGTTTGTTTTACCAAAACCTTCAATCAAGTTTGTAGAATCTGATATTGTATTGACCTTTGCTTAAAGCATTGTCAATGTACAAAAATATTTTTTACTTTTAAGTCTTGTGGGCATAGTTGCACTATCTACAAAACAAAAGTCTTCAATATTCATCTTTCAGTCAGCCAAAATATATGAAATGTCCATAATTTTTCATTAAAAAATCTTATTACAATAAGTCTCTTGGTAAAAAGAAAAAAACTAACCTTGAAATGTAAATAATGTTAATAAACTGGTAAATGTTAAATAGAGAAAACACTAAAACATAATGGAAATATTAGTTTTGGACATTATCATAATTAAAGGAAGTATTTGCTACTCCTTGATTAACATCATTTTTCTCTTTAGGAGACTCAAAGAAGTCTACCGCATCCAAACAGATCGTGTTGGAAGGGTTAAATAAATCATTTTGATAGGCAAAGTTTACTTCCATATTCTTTCCTTTTTCCTTCAACGAGGCTTGATAGAGGTCGACTAAGAGCTTGGATGAACGACAAGTACGTGTCCAATGACGATTCATACCACAACGAAAGCATTTATTTTCACCACTTTTAATTTTCTTAATCTGTCGAGTCTTCCTTCTATGATCATCATTTGTGGTTTTTCTTGAAATCTAAATGATTATTACCACGTAATGTAAAATTACTTCTTCCTCTACCACGGCCACGACTACAACCACGACCTCGACCTCGACTATTAATATTATTTGAAAATACAACATTCGCTTCAGGGAATGATGTTGCTCTAGTTGGTCGAGATTCATGGTTTTTCATTAATAACTAATTATTTTGTTAAGCCATAAGAAGGCCTTATATGAGTTCATAATACTATTTAAAACCTCTTTCTCGATATTCATATTGTATGAGCATATTTGAGACATGAAATGTTGAATATATTTTCTCTAACATATCTTCATCGATAACTTTTACTCCGCATAACAATAATTTTGAATAAATTTTAGATAATGTTGAACTATAATCACTTACTGATTTAAAATCTTGCAACCTTAAGTGCATCCAATCATATCGAGCTTTAGGAAGAGTCAAACTTTTTTTATGATCATATCTTACTTTTAATCTTTGCCATATTTGAGATTTTAAATTAAGGAGTTTGTTATTTGTCTTTCGGGATTTAAGAAAGTTTTATCATCTTTTAGGTAGTAATGACCTCAACTTAGTATAAAGAGTTGGATCGTTACAATTGATATCAGAGGCTAAGTTTTAGGTTCTGTAAACTGATTTACGATGTAAGTCTTTATTTTTTTTTTTTTACCCTATGGCTAACACGGTTCCTCGTCACTCGCCAAGTATGTTTTATGATTTATAAAGATGTTATGAATATAACTTGCCTGAATTAAACTAGATAATGTATGAATGTTATAATTTCGTTGTGAAAACTTCTACTGATGGAATTTTTAGGAAAAATGTCGCCATGAGGTGCACGTAGCGGTGGTAGATAAGGTAGAGGAGTTGGACGTACCCTTTTTTGAAGAACGACCTATTGTACAAGTTGCCAACCCTACTGAAACTGTCACTCAAGCAGACCTCGCTGCAATGGAGAAAAGATACCAAGATATGTTGAAAGATGCATTAGCACCATTGCATGTTGCCCAACAGATCCCTCAGCCCCTGCTCAGACCTTGGTGGAACCCCAGATCGTACGAAACCAATTGTCAGTAGAGACTAGGCATCCGAGAGACTTCAGAAAATAGAACCCCAAGACGTTTGACATGTCCATGGATGATCCCACCAAGCCCCATATGTGGTTGACTTCTGTAGAGACCATCTTTAGGTACATGAAGTGCCTTAACGACCAGAAAGATCAGTGTGTAGTATTCTATTTTACTGATAGAGGCATCGCCTGGTGGAAGACTGTAGAGAGAATGTTGAGTGGTAATGTCAACCAGATATCCTGAGAGCAGTTCTAGGAGAGTTTCTATGAACAATTCTTCTCTACTAGCCTGAGGTATGCTAAGCAGTAAGAGTTTCTAAACCTGGAGCAAGGCGATATGACTGTAGAGCAGTACGATGCAGAGTTTGATATGGTGTCCCATTTTGCCCCTGATGTGGTAAGTAATGAAGCTGCAAGGACTGACAAGTTTGTTAGTAGTCTCCAACTAGATCTCCATGGCTTTGTTCGAGCCTTTAGGCCGACCACCTATGCTTATGCATTATGCCTAGCAGTGGATATAAGTCTACACGAGAGAGCTAATGCGTCCAAGGCTGCTGGAAGAGGGTAAACCCTAGGTAAAAAAATAATAACTTACCCGTTCAATCATAATTAAAAATAATAATAATAAATGTCAGTTTTTGTTTCATTTAATATAAAAAAAAGCCTCATTGTTAAAGGTATTTTCTATATTCTAATATGGCATGCTTTTATTCAATTTGACATATAGATTGATGGCATTGAAATGTACGGTTTGATTAAATTACTTATTGTTGTGTTGACTATCCAATGCAGTTATGGTAGTCATTGAAAAGCCATTTCGTTCGATGTGTTTAGACATATGTTTAGGGATGTAAATATTCTTCAAAGACTCCAACTTCAAGAACACCAAGTACTCCACTTCCATATATCAAGCATACACATTCAAGTAAGAGAGAATAAAATGATAGTAGTAGAGATCAAACCAAACTTTATTTTATTCAAATGCATGAATTTATGAAGAAATTGATTATCACACCCCATAGAACGTGTCCCTCACTCCCGTTTCAAACACAAAGCGACTCCAGCAGCTCCGACACTCTTTAGCAAAGCGCCAAAACACCCAAACTTAAATCTACCTTTCTACTACACTTAAACTTCACTTCAACACCTACTTCTTAGAACTTAAGCATTAATGAGAACTTTCTTTGCAATAAAGCAAATGCAGCACTTAAAAGCCTGGGAGAACTTGATAACTTTATTCCTCCACTATCAGACACAGTACAAGTACAAGGAAATGCTTTAAGAATTTAAAATTTTCTAAACTTAAACTTCAACACCTTGTATAACCCTTATTGCCTGACTCAATGTAGTGGCTCAATGCGGCTTCCTTGCCTTGCTTACCTAGGGAAGGGTAGTTTAAAACATAAGCCTAATATTCAGTAAGTGACAATACATTTGGAAAACTTTTGGGGAATACAAGTACATGCATAAAATCATTTTGCAAGATCAATTTAACAAAGCCTAAACATGCGCTAAAAACAATAAACATCTCATTGGCCTTTACTTACTCCATCTGCCTGGATATTGAACCTGTCCCACGTATAGACTACTATCATGATTCCTTTTACCACTAGTATCCTTGAAGAATTCACGTTCAACTCTAGTTGCTCTAACAATTAGCTTAAATAAGGACCTTTCAACACGTCCTGCCACCTTCTAACCATGTAGACCTCTCAACGCGTCCGACCACCATCTAACCATGCAAATTACTCAACACATGGTTTCCTTGACTCTTATGTGCATAGCTAACTCATGATAGGAATAAAGCTAATGGTTTACTCTTATACAATCAGTTCATTCAAGCAACATACAATAAATACTTTAACTTAAAAACCCATGTTTTTCTTATAAATCATAATCAAAATTATAACATGCACTTTTCTGTACATAACATAATATGAATTTGAAAGAAAAATTTAGAAATCTTTGTTCTTTTCTTTGGAAAGGACACTCATAAAACTAAAATGTTTTCTCCGAACCCCCGTCTTAACTCTTTTCTTCTTCTCTTCGCTTGATGTTCTCTTAGAAAAGCTTTAACACTTAGAGCTACCTCTATAACTTGTTTTGAACTCACAATATCTATTCATACTAAGCATAAACTAAATTAGTCAGCCTTAAACTTATCTAATGTTGTCGGTTCCTAACTTTGTGCCTTGCACTTGTAGGTTTAATATTAACTATAATAATGGTTTAACTCTAACCCACAACGTAAAAAAGCCGACTAATCCAAATTAGTGAACCATCTTCCTTTCCTTAGATTCCTTTCCTAGCTTGGCTCTTCCTCACGTAGCTCATAATGCTTACTAAACTTATGTTCCCATGTTATCTTGTCTTAGCGCACCATCAAGCCTTATTACGCGTAATACCCTTCCTCGAGTTGCCCAACCATAACTCATGCTCCTTCCTCAAAATGTGTTATTCTTATACTTAGTACTTTTATAACATCCTTCCTCAAACTTCTTTGCTCTAGAACACAGGTTTTACATTGACATTGTATTGTACTAAAAGTAGTTGATAAATAGAGAAATTTTAACTTGACTGTTTGCACTACAAATATGTGTTATATCCTTGGTTCTTTTTTATGAAATTTAATGTTTTGAGGATAGGTGAGAGACATGTGGGGTTTAATGGGAACTACTTGGTAGATTTATGAACTACATTTATGAAATTTACTTTAGATGTTCTTAGTGTTGAAACTTCTCTGGCACTTATTTAAAACTGATTTGGCTAAATGGTATGTAGGCTTAAGAAGTCCAATCCTACAACAAGTCTATTGTCAAACAACAATAAAGGTAAGAAAGGAAGATGCTTGAAGCATGTGTGTGGGTTTGGAAATGTAGATTTCATTCAACTACTCATATTTTTCTTGGCCATGAGTACATAATACTCTCTATGTTCTTAATTACCATAGGAATACAACTTATTTAAGTAGAACAATAGAGTATTATTCAACCAAGAAGGAGAATAATGCATAAAAATTTGTTTGAAAATAAAAGGAAGTTGGAAAAGATAAAACGCTTGTTTATCACAAATTTTCTTCTTTTGATGTAGGATTCTAGCAAAAGGTAATTGAAAGTGAAATGAAGAAGCTACCATAGGAAACTATTGCTCGTGATAACCAACTTGGGGATACATGAAAAGATATCTTGTGATAGGAATCGCTAGAAGACAAAAGCAATTGGTGAGATTCTCAGCAAAAGAACAAGGCAACATGTTCAGCGTCGAATTACAGTTTTCAGAAGTCAAAAGATTTAATGGCCCATCAAAACCATGTGCAATCACATCAAGAACATGTCTACAAATAGATGTCATTTCCTTCGCTTTTCGAGTGATATATCGTGCAATAGAGGGAAAGAGCCTCAACTTTATTCCTAACTTTTGTTCTCTATACTTTAGAAGATAGCTTAGAGTGAGAGTTGTAAAGAAACACCATATACCATTCCCCTAATTTTGTAATAGACATCAATAGAGTCAAAGAATGCAAGCGATTGCATTCCGCAGCTTGACACAATTCTCTTTTTTATCATCTGTAATGTTTATTTTAGTTGTATTGACAATATGAACTCCACAGTTGAGAGGCCTAAAGCTGTTATTATTAAAGCAATATCATTTGAATTTCATTCTCCCATGTCTTTACTTAACGCATGCTTTAGTTCTTTATTTTATGAATGAAACAAAGAGTTGGTTAGTTACTTGAAATATCTAGAAGTTCATAATGTTTGTCTTGTTTAGCTATAACTTGATTTAACGGCTAATTCTATTATAATGAACGAATTACGTGGTGGGACTTAATTACTTGAAAGAGAAAATAACTAAGACCTTACTAAACAAACTTAGAAAGGATTTTAGAAATAAATCAATTCCACATATTTCTTCTTAAAATACATATTTGAAATGCAAGTATATGTGGCATAAAGGTACCAAGAGGCTGCTTGCCTTAATTAAAGATTGAAAATTGAACATTGTGACCTAAAAGATTTAGATATGAATTATGTAATAATTTTAGCATTAGCATGACAAAAGACGAGAAAATGTAACGAAAGTACAAAGAGGTTGCCCGCTTTAATTGGAGTTGATTAAATAATTTGTATCACCACAAGGGATTACAATTTTCCTTGTATCGTGTAATAATGTAAAGGGCTTTCCTTTAATATTTCTTGTCTTAATAAAAGTTTGTTTTGTCACATCTTTTTTTTCTTTTTTTACAAATATATTTAGTTTTTTGTGTACTAGAAGAAAAAGGATAAAAAATTCTTAACTTCAGGGATTTTATTAATATCTTTTTCAAAACAGGATATTTTTATAAGTTAAATTCTTTGATTCTTTAGTAAGACTTTTGACTTTAGGAATGTTTTTCCTTTAAATCTTTGTTATCTTCACAAAGTTTGTTTCCCTTTCCTTGTCCGCTTTATCCTTCTTCTCATTATAAAAGGAGAAGGCCTTTGCTATACTCAATATTCATTGTAGACGTCTCGTAAGCTCCATATTACGTGAAGAGTCTTTACAAAGGTAAGAAATTACCTTCTTAGATATTTCATGAAAATTGTTTGGTATCTTCATAGTTTATTCAAATATATTATTGATAAAAGATTTAAAGAAGATTAAGTTAGTTGATTTAGGGTAATCTACTTCTGGGGGATTCTGTTTATCTTCCTTAGATTTAAATAAAATTTAAGGGGAAGCCTGATTATTTTTACTTTATGTGAATAATTAAAAAGAGTACTTACTCTAGAAGGAATCTCTTCTAGTTTATTGAAAGTGGTTCACTCGCTTGAATCTTAATAAGATCTTCTTATCTAAGCTAAGAGCTCTCCGGACGTAGGTGGGTTTCATAGGTTTTAGATAACGTGCATAGCGTGTGCATTGCATTTCTTATTATTCGTGCATTTGTTTTGAATGTGTAAATAATTCAACAACGAAAATGCACACATGTTTACTACTTCTCGCACTTGATCTTGATTTATAATGTATCCAATGAAACGCATGATTCATTACTTTTTATTGACAAGTACCATATTGAAAATCAATGAACCAGTCAACAATTGTAGTTGGAGATAAGTAATGCTATTACCAATAGTAGATACAACAACACATACACATAGTAGAGACAATATATGTTTCGTCCTGCTATGTTGTACCAAAATTTTCGATATATTGATAGTGCTTATATGATCACAATATAAAATCATTATGTCCTAATAGATATCGTATTCAGTGAGCATTTTTTTCATCCATAGCAATTGAGTGCAGCTACTTCCAGCAACTATATACTCTACCACAATAGTGAAGAGCGATATGCAATTTTATTTCTTATTAAAACACAGAATTGTTGGAATTAATGTCCTAAAACTCGTACTTTGTTATTTGATTCAATAAAATTTATTATTGATGCTATAATTTTAAAACCAATAAATTAAGGTCCCGAGGCTATTTTTACTGAGTTTGTCAATACACTTGAACTTTATGTAGAGACATGAACATGGATTAAGTTCGAGTTAATAGCCCAGATAGTTTATAGTGTATGAATAAGCTGGTTGGACGCCTTATTCTGAAAAAACACTATAGATGCGGCCCACTTAGTAGTTGGTACAAACGATGTAATCCTAAATCGTTCATGTAGAGACATAGGAGTGGGGGCATCCTATGTAAATGGTTTGCATAAGACTGGAACCCCAAAATAGTTACTTTTAGTTATAACACCGTAAACTATAAACTGACTATTTCAAATATGATGACCTAGATAACTTGATCGTAATCCTGAGCTAACTATGAACTTCTGTTCATTCGGTAGTATCCTTAGATCTGTATAGGTGAGGGCAGCTCTTCATCGTTGGCCCAATAAGCCTCCCATTTCAAGGATAAGATCTAGTGGACAGCTAGCGACATAGGGTGCAAGATTGAATTCACTCCTACCCACTTCTGGGATAGTAGATAGGTTGTTCTCTTACGGACTAAATCCAAGTCTTGAACAAGGGGCCCCACCTTCTCATTGGCCCGAGAAGGATTTAGGTTTATAGGTTGGACCTTAACCCAATTGTTTAATAGTGGATCAGTGGGTCTTAAGGAGCAACATGTAATATAGGGGGTAAACGGTATTTTGACCCAGCCAAGATTACGAACAATCTGTGAAGGATCAACTTACTCATCATGGTTATATCAGGTGGACATAAATATATCTATAGTGAGGGGAGTGCAACTAAGAGTCTTTAGTGGAATGACTCTTTAGTTAACAAATGTTAATTAAGCTTGGTCTAAAAGAACAATATGTTTAAGTAACTCGAATTGTTCGAATTAGGAAAAGAGAGAGAAACCGACAAGTATATATGATATAATTCTGTAATTATAAACTTTAAACTTTATATTCAAATAAGATTTGAATTTTTAAAAAATGAATGCAGATGCATACTCGAAAGGTTAGAATTAGTCAAGACGGGTAAAATAGCAAAAAGTCAAAAGTTGATTTTTGGCTAAGAAAAGTCAAAGTTTGACTTTGACTTAAATTAGTTAAAAGATCAAATTGCCCTTTGACTAATTTCTTTATTAACTAAATGTTAGTGGGTAATGTGGCAGATTATTATGAATTAGAAGCCTGTGACGCCCCGAATACTTCGTGGTAAATTTTTATCTTTTATGTAATTTTTTCGGAAATTTAAAATTTTTGAGTGAATTCTTGGTTGGTTTTGAAGAGGGAAGAAAAAAAAAGAAATTTAGGGATATGAATTTCTTTAAATTTAATATTGTGTAAATTAATATAATAATAATATAATATTAATATTATTATTATTATTATTATTATTATGTAATATTAATAATATTATTATTATTTAATGTTATTATTATTATTATTAATCAATTGTAATATTACTATTATTATTTAATAATATTATTATTATTTAATATTATTATTAATTATATTATCTTTATTATTATTTTTATTTATTTTTATTTAATATATATATATATAATAATATTTTTAAAAAAAAAAAAAACCCTAAAGGAGCGCGCGCCCCCCTTATCCACTTCTTCTTCTTCTTCATCGTCTCCCACACGCGAAGCCGTCGCCGCCTTGCAACCATCCCCCTTCTGTTTGCGCACGTCTCCACCTCCGTCCCCGTCTCCGACCTCCTCTCTGTCACCAGCTCGGTAGTACTTCACCATCCGCACGAACGCTTCCTCTTTCATCCAACCGGCCACACATCACCGACGGAAAACCACCCAACTACAACCATCTTCGATCGTCATTCTTCTCGGTTCCGCGTGCACGGCAAGCCATTGGTCGTCTCTACCTCGGCTGTACAGCGTCGACCGTCGTACATCTAGCATCGACGAAAGTAACCAGGCAAACCTTCTCTGCCATCGCCGCCGTGTGTTTCACCGCCGTGTGGTGTGGAATTTAAATCGGCTTCAAGTCGGCTGAGTGGAGCCGAGCTAGCCGAGTCGCCATCCTTTCCCGAGCCGAACCGAGCCACGAGCCGGGAGTTAAGCCAAGTCGAGTCACGAGCTGGGAGTCAAGACAAGCCGAGCCGTAATTCGAGCCAAGCCGCGAGCCGCGAGCCGTAAGCTAAGTCGAGCCGAGTCGAGCCGAGCCGTAGGTCAAGCCGAGCAGCGATCCAGGCCGAGCCGCAAGCTGATCCAAGCCGAGCTGAGCTGCGAACTGACCAACCCAAGCCGCGAGCCGAGCCGAGCCGATCACCTCTAAGTCAAGCCGAGCTCCCCGTTCACCGAGCCACCTAAACCTTCTTACCTCCATTTCGGGTCACGTTGAGTTTTCGGTAAGGATTATTTTGGTAATTTACCCAATGTTGCTATAACTGATTCGAGTTTGAATATTGGAGTAAGATATAGTTCTATCTGTCGTTTCTTGAAGGTATTAGGGAGTTGACGCTCAAGTTCTCGGGTTCCGCAACAGGCTTATTTGGAGATAGCTCTCATTTTCTCGGGTAAGTCAACGAATGTTGCTTAGGACCATTTAAAGAAAAAATGACTTCTGCTAGCATCGTCGTTTAAAACCCTCGTGTTTTCGTTGAGGTGGATCCGTTGAGCGTGGACTCGATCGAATTACACAACAAAGTTTCAGGTAAGGGATTTTCTACTACTGGACCTCGGATTGAGGCTCGAAACGTAGTAATCCACAGGGTATTACACGTTAGTAACTATACTGAATAAATGGATGTATGTTTGACTTTTAAGTATCGCATTCATGCTCTTGTCTGATGTAAAGGTAATGTGACTGCTAGTGGTAGCTAGTGTGTCATTGGGTGTAAGGAGTTGTTTACGGATAGACACCGATGTCCGGAGGTTCTGTATATTGTAGTTAGGTTAATGGGCTACGTTATGGACTGGAATTGGATGTCGATGGACTTTAAAATCTTAAGGTTAGGTATGTGGTAGTCTATTGTCTGGATTTTGATCATGGAGTTTTGTCGTGAAAGGATTGTGAGTTTGATTCTGATTTGACTAGTTGACTGGATCTAAGGAATATCACAATGGTCTTTGAATTAGAAACGCTTATAGCAACTGAGGATGTAGTTGTTTAGATCTATACTATGTGACTGGCGAAGCCTATGGCAAATTTGTAATATGACTGTTGTCGGAGTATGACTGTTGTAGACAGTTTAGTATGGATTGAGGGGTAACGGTTAGCTTCATCTATGGGGTAATGTACCTTATGGATAGGTGTATCATTCGGGATCACTAGACTGATACGTGTATCTTTCGGGATCACTAGACTGATACGTGCATCCTTCGGGATCACTAGACTGATATGTGCATCCTTCGGGATCACTAGACTGATATGTGCATCCCTCGGGATCACAAGACTGATAGGTGTATCCTTCGGGATCACTAGACTGATACGTGCATTCTACGGGATCACGGGACTGATGAGTGCATTCTACGGAACCACTAGACTGTTTACGTAGGGTACCCCTGAATAGGAAGTTAACTGTTGTTCCCTAACGAGCCCAGTAGTGGGTCTCTTACTGGGTATATTTTATACTCACCCTTTTTCCTCTTTAACTTTTCAGGTAAGGGTACAGCGAGGGGCAGATCGACGAGGGGCAAGAAGGATGCGTGAAGGCCATATGGACGCGTCTGGTTTTCTTTATGCTTCCGCTGATGTATTTTTGTTACTCTCTATTTTCCCTTGTAGGATCGAGTCATGTTTAGATTATTTTGTTTTATGATTTTGTGTTCGATGATTTGGGTACTGTATTTGAAACTCTCGTGACTTTGATTTAAAATAGGGCCCAAAACTGCTTTTTTTGTAATATTTCTAAAAGTTTTTAATGAATCGTAACGGGTCCCTTATGAGTTTGTGTGTTTTGTGGTCGAGTCTTAGTACTGAGTAGTGACCTCAGCTTAGTCTGAAAAGTTGGGTCGTTACAGTTGGTATCAGAGCCCAAGTTTTAGGTTCTATAGACTGACTTATGATGTGAGTCTATGTTCTTGTGTCCTTATGGCTGAAACGATCCTTGCCACTCGTCAAGTACGCTTTCGTGAAATTATATGTATAACTCTATATGCATTACCTTACCTAAGTTAAACTGTGTAGTTAATTATCACATATGACTCAAGGGATCATTGGTGGTTGTTAGGGAAATGCCGCCAAGGAGAGGTGCACGTAGGGGTGGCCGAGGAGGCCGAGGAAGGGGAGCAGGACGTGTCCAACCTGAGGTGCAGCCTGTAGCCCAAGCCATCGACCCGGCTGCGCCAGTGACTCATGCGGACCTCGCTGCTATGGAGCAGAGGTTCAGGGATTTGATTATGCAAATGCGGAAGCAGCAGCAGCCTGCCCCGCCAGCTCCTGCTCCAGCTCCGGCTCCAGTTCCAGTTGTGCCCCGGGTCGTGCCGGATCAGTTGTCAGCAAAGGCCAAGCACTTGAGGGATTTCAGGAAGTATAATCCCACGACATTCGATGGGTCTTTGGAGGACCCCACCAGAGCTCAGTTGTGGTTATCGTCTATGGAGACCATATTCCGATACATGAAGTGCCCTGAGGATCAGAAAGTTCAGTGTGCTGTTTTCATGTTGACAGACAGAGGTACTGCATGGTGGGAGACTACAGAGAGAATGCTAGGGGGTGATGTGGGTAAGATCACGTGGCAACAGTTCAAGGAGAGTTTCTATGCGAAATTCTACTCTGCTAGTTTGAGAGATGCCAAGCGGCAGGAGTTCCTAAACTTAGAGCAGGGTGACATGACAGTGGAGCAGTATGATGCGGAGTTTGACATGTTATCCCGCTTCGCTCTCGATATGATAGCGACTGAGGTGGCCATATCTGATAAGTTTGTTAGAGGCCTCCGACTATACATCCAGGGTTTGGTTCGAGCTTTCCGACCCGCTACTCATGCCGATGCACTGCGCCTGGCAGTGGATCTCAGTCTACAGAAGAGGGCTAACTCGTCTAAGGTCGCAGGCAGAGGTTCGACCTCGGGACAGAAAAGGAAGGCTGAGCAACAGCCTATTTCAGTGCCACAGCGGAACTTCAGATCAGGTGGTGAGTTTCGTCGTTTCCAGCAGAAACCTTTTGAGGCAGGGGAAGCTGCCAGAGGGAAGCCATTGTGTACCACTTGTGGGAAGCACCATCTGGGCCATTGTTTATTCGGGATCAGGATTTGCTTCAAGTGTAGGCAAGAGGGGCATACAGCTGATAGATGCCCGATGAGACTTACCGAAAATGCACAAAATCAGGGAGCAGATGCTCCAAATCAAGGTAAATTCTTTGCTACCAATAAGATTGAGGCTGAGAGGGAAGGCACAGTGGTGACAGGTACGCTTCCAGTATTGGGGCATTAAGCCTTAGTTTTGTTTGATTCGGGTTCGTCACATTCTTTTATCTCTTCTGCATTTGTGTTACATGCCCGCTTAGAGGTAGAGCCCCTACACCATGTTTTATCAGTATCTACTCCTTCTGGGGAGTGTATGCTGTCGAAGGAAAAGGTGAAACGATGCCAGATTGAGATAACAGGCCATGTGATTGAAGTAACGCTGTTAGTCCTGGACATGCTCGACTTTGATGTAATTCTGGGTATGGATTGGTTGGCCGCTAACCATACCAGCATAGATTGTTCCCGTAAGGAGGTAGCGTTTAACCCTCCTTCGATGGTCAGTTCTAAATTTAAGGGAGAAGGGTCAAGGTCGTTACCTCAGGTAATCTCAGCCATAAGGGCCAGCAAACTGCTCAGTTAGGGTACTTGGAGTATCTTAGCGAGCGTGGTGGATACTAGAGAGGTTGATGTATCCCTATCATCAGAACTAGTGGTAAGGGACTATCCGGATGTCTTTCCTGAAGAACTTCCAGGGTTACCTCCTCACAGAGAGGTTGAGTTTGCCATAGAGCTAGAGCTGGGCACGGTTCCTATATCTAGAGCCCCAAACAGAATGGCCCCAGCAGAGTTGAAAGAACTGAAGGTGCAGTTACAGGAATTGCTTAATAAGGGCTTCATTCGACCGAGTGTGTCACCTTGGGGTACGCCAGTTTTATTTGTTAAGAAGAAGGATGGATCGATGCGTCTATGCATTGACTATAGGGAGTTGAACAAGGTAACCGTTAAGAACAGATATCCCTTGCCCAGGATCGACGATCTATTTGACCAGTTACAGGGAGCTACAGTGTTCTCTAAGATTGATCTTCGGTCGGGATATCATCAGTTGAGGATTAAGGATGGTGATGTACCGAAGACGGCCTTTCATTCCAGATACGGACACTATGAGTTTATTGTGATGTCTTTTGGGTTGACGAATGCTCCGGCAGTGTTTATGGACTTGATGAACAGTGTGTTTAGGGAGTTCCTAGACACTTTTGTGATCGTGTTTATTGATGACATCTTGATATATTCCAAGACGGAGACCGAGCATGAGGAAAATTTACGTATGGTTCTGCAAACCCTTCAAGATAATAAATTGTATGCAAAGTTCTCGAAATGCGAGTTTTGGCTGAAGCAGGTGTCCTTTCTAGGCCATGTGGTTTCTAAGGCTGGAGTTTCTGTGGATCCAGCTAAGATAGAGGCAGTCACCAGTTGGACCCGACCTTCCACAGTCAGTGAGGTTCGTAGCTTTTAGGATTTAGTAGGTTATTATCGACGGTTTGTGGAGAACTTTTCTCGTATAGCTACTCCTCTTACTCAGTTGACCAGGAAGGGAGCTCTTTTTGTTTGGAGCAAGGCATGTGAGGACAGTTTCCAGAACCTTAAACAGAAGCTAGTTACCGCACCGGTTCTTACTGTACCTGATGGTTCAGGCAGTTTTGTGATTTATAGTGATGCTTCCAAGAATGGTTTGGGTTGTGTATTGATGCAGCAAGGTAAGGTAGTAGCTTATGCTTCGCGTCAGTTGAAGAGTCATGAGCAGAATTACCCTACACACGATTTAGAGTTGGCAGCAGTGGTTTTTGCATTGAAAATATGGAGGCATTACTTGTATGGTAAAAAGATACAGATCTTCACGGATCATAAGAGCTTGAAATACTTCTTTACTCAGAAGGAATTGAATATGAGACAACGAAGATGGCTTGAGTTAGTGAAGGATTACGACTGTGAGATACTGTATCATCCAGGCAAGGCAAATGTGGTAGCTGATGCTCTTAGTAGAAAGGTATCCCATTCAGCAACACTTATTACCCGATAGGCCCCATTGCATCGAGATCTTGAGTGGGCTGAGATTGCAGAGTCAGTGGGGGCAGTCACTATGCAGTTAGCCCAATTGACGGTACAGCCGACTTTGAGGCAAAGGATCATTGATGCTCAGAGTAACGATCCTTATTTGGTTGAGAAGCGTGGCCTAGCAGAGGCAAGGCAAGCGGTTGAGTTCTCTATATCCTCTGATGGTGGACTTTTGTTTGAGAGGCGCCTATGTGTGCCATCAGATAGTGCGGTTAAAAAAGAATTATTATCTGAGGCTCACAGTTCCCCATTTTCCATGCACCCAGGTAGTACGAAGATGTATCAGGACCTGAAGCGGGTTTATTGGTGGCGTAATATGAAGAGGGAGGTGGCAGAATTTGTTAGTAAATGCTTGGTGTGTCAGCAGGTTAAGGCACCAAGGCAGAAACAAGCGGGTTTATTACAACCCTTGAGCGTACCGAAATGGAAATGGGAAAACGTGTCCATGGATTTCATTACAGGACTGCCAAGAACTCTGAGGGGTTTGACCGTGATTTGGGTTGTGGTTGACAGGCTTACCAAATCAGCGCACTTTGTTCCGGGTAAATCCACCTACACCGCTAGTAAGTGGGCACAACTATACATGTCTGAGATCTTAAGATTACATGGAGTGCCAGTGTCGATTGTTTCTGATAGAGATGCCCGTTTCACTTCCAAATTTTGGAAGGGTTTGCAGACTGCTATGGCACAAGGTTAGACTTTAGTACAACCTTCCATCCACAGATTGACGGTCAGACTGAGCGTCTGAACCAAGTTTTAGAAGATATGTTGCGAGCGTGTGCATTGGAATTTCCAGGTAGTTGGCACTCCCACTTGCATTTGATGGAATTTGCTTATAATAACAGTTTTCAGGCTACTATTGGCATGACACCATTTGAGGCCTTGTACAGCAAATGTTGTAGATCCCCTGTTTGCTGGGGTGAGGTGGGTGAGCAGAGATTGATGGGTCCTGAGTTAGTTCAGTCTACTAACGAAGCGATACAGAAAATTAGATCACATATGCAGACCGCACAGAGTAGGCAGAAGAGTTATGCTGATGTTAGACGGAAGGATCTTGAGTTTGATGTGGGGGACAAGGTGTTCTTGAAGGTAGCACCTATGAAAGGTGTCTTACGATTTGAAAGGAGAGGAAAACTGAGTCCCCGTTTTGTTGGGCCGTTTGAGATTTTGGAGCGGATTGGCCCTGTAGCGTATCGCTTGGCGTTGCCACCATCACTCTCGGCAGTTCATGATGTGTTCCATGTTTCTATGTTGAGGAAGTACGTGCCAGATCCATCCCATGTAGTGGATTATGAGCCACTAGAGAGGTGAAAATGTTGAGGAATAGAGAATTTCCTTTGGTTAAAGTCTTATGGCGGAATCACCGGGTTGAAGAGGCTACATGGGAGCGAGAAGATGACATAAGGTCCCGTTATCTCGAACTGTTCGATGAATAAAACTTTCGAGGACGAAAGTTCCTTAAGGAGGGAAGAATGTAATTCCCTGAATACTTCGCGGTAAATTTTTATCTTTTATGTAATTTTTTTGGAAATTTTAAATTTTTGAGTGAATTATTGGTTGGTTTTGAAGAGGGGAGAAAAAAAAGAAATTTAGGGATATGAATTTATTTAAATTTAATATTGTGTAAATTAATATAATAATAATATAATATTAATTATATTATTATTATTATTATTATTATTATTATTATTTAATGTTATTAATATTATTATTAATTATATTATCTTTATTATTATTTTTATTTATTTTTATTTAATATATATGTATATATAATAATAATAATAATATTTAAAAAAAAAACACTAAAGGAGCGCGCGCCCCCCTCATCCACTTCTTCTTCTTCTTCATCGTCTCCCACACGCGAAGCCGCCGTCGCCTCGCAACCATCCCCATTCCGTTCGCGCGCGTCTCCACCTTCGTCCCCGTCTCTGACCTCCTCTCCGTCACCAGATCGGTAGTACTTCACCGTCCGCACGAACGCTTCCTCCTTCATCCAACCGGCCGCACATCACCGACGGAAAACCACCCAATTGCAGCCGTCTCCGACCGTCCTTCTGAGTTCTGCGTGCACGGCCAGCCATTGGCCGTCTTTGCCTCGGTTGTGCAGCGTCGGTCGTCGTACATCTAGCATCGACGTAAGTAACCGGGCAAACCTTCTCTGTCATCGCCGCTGTATGTTTTGCCGCCGTGTGGTGTGGAATTTAAATCGACTCCAAGTCGGCTGAGTGGAGTCGAGCTAGCCGAGCCTCCATCCTTGCCTGAGCCGAACCGAGCCGCGAGTCGAGAGTCAAGACAAGCCGAGCCGTAATCCGAGCCGAGCCGCGAGCCGCGAGCCGCAAGCTAAGCCGAGCCGAGCCGAGAAGCGATCCAGGTCGAGCTGCAAGCTGATCCAAGCCGAGCTGAGCCGCGTACTTACCAACCCAAGTCGCGAACCGAGCCGAGCCGATCACCTCGAAGCCAAGCCGAGCTCCCCGTTCACCGAGCCACCTAAGCCTTCTTACCTCCACTTCGGGTCACGGTGAGTCTTCGGTAAGGATTATTTTGGTAATTTACCCAATGTTGCTATAACCGATTCAAGTTTGAATATTGGAGTAAGACATAGTCCTATCTGTCGTTTCTTGAAGGTATTAGAGAGTTGACGCTTATGTTCTCGGGTTTCGCGGCAGGCTTATTTGGAGATAGCTCTCCTTTTCTCGGGTAAGTCAACGGATGTTGCTTAGGACCATTTAAAGAAAAAATGACTTCTGCTAGTATCGTCGTTTAAAACCCTTGTGTTTTCGTTTAGGTGGATTCGTTGAGTGTGGACTCGATCGAGGGACACAACCAAGTTTCAGGTAAGGGATTTTCTACTACTGAACCTCGGATCGAGGCTGGAAACGTAGTAATCCACAGGGGATTACACGTTAGTAACTGTACTGAATAAATGGATGTATGTTTGACTTTTAAGTATCGCTATCATGCTCTTGTCTGATGTAAAGGTAATGTGACTGCTAGTGGTAGTTAGTGTGCCATCGGGTGTAAGGAGTTGTTTACGGATAGACACCGATGTTCGGAGGTTCTATATATTGTAGTTAGGTTAATGGGCTACGTTATGGACTGGAATTTGATGTCGATGGACTTTAAAATCTTAAGGTTAGGTATGTGGTAGTCTACTGTCGGGATTTTGATCATGGAGTTTTGTCGTGAAAGGATTGTGAGTCCGATTCTGATTTGAGTAGTTGACTGGATCTAAGGAATATCACAATGGTGTGTGAATTAGAAACGCTTATAGCAACCGAGGATGTAGTTGTTTAGATCTATACTATGTGACTGGCGAAGCCTATGGCAAATTTGTAATATGACTGTTGTCGGAGTATGACTGTTGTAGACAGTTTAGTATGGACTGAGGGGTAATGGTTAGCTTCATCTATGGGGTAGTGTACGTTATGGATAGATGTATCTTTCAGGATCACTAGACTGATACGTGCATCCTTCGGGATCAGGGGACTGATGTGTGCGTTATACGGAACCACTACACTGTTTACGTAGGGTACCCCTGATAGGAAGTTAACTGTTGTTCCCTAACGGGCCCAGTAGTGGGTCCCTTACTGGGTATATTTTATACTCACCATTTTTCCTCTTTAACTTTTCATGTAAGGGTACAGCGAGGGGCAGACCGACGAGGGGCAAGAAGGATGCGTGAAGGCCATATGGACGCGTCTGGTTTTCTTTATGCTTCCGCTAATGTATTTTTGTTACTCTCTATTTTCCCTTGTTGGATCGAGTCATGTTTAGATTATTTGGTTTTATGATTTTGTGTTCGATGATTTGGGTACTGTATTTGAAACTCTTGTGACTGTGATTTAAAATAGGGCCCGAAACTGCTTTTTTTTGTAATATTTCTAAACGTTTTTAATGAATCGTAACTGGTCCCTTATGAGTTTGTGTGTTTTGTGGTCGAGTCTTAGTACTGAGTATTGACCTCAACTTAGTCCGAAAAGTTGGCTCGTTACAAAGCCACTAATTTCATTAAATAGTTAATGGATTAATTAGGTGTATAGATTAGATGAAGTAAATTGCATGCATTTTGAATGTAATTTTGATATATAAACTTCTCATTTCAGAATGAGACGAGAATGATGATTTCTCATAAAGTCTCTAAACGATACACCTTTTTCCCTTCATCTCTCTTAAAATTTACTTCACATAACGAGTCCCACAACTCAGTTTTTGGTCTTAAGATTAATAGGTCAACATAATGGTTGTCCTTTGCTCGTGATCTTCAGGTAGAGAACAAGCTTTGGATCAAAGAAGAAGTTGAGAACTACTAATGGTAAGCTCATCGATTACCTTTTACACTCCTCATTGAGGTAAATCGTTTAGATGCATATATAGTAAAGTATGATATTTTTCTTCCGCTGTGCATGGCATCTCTTGATGTTTTTGTTCCATCGGCAACCAGATTGTTCCTAAAAAAGAAACACCCACGAGAAGTACTTTGTCTACCTTCAACACATCCATCCCAATCTGCATCAGAGTACCCTAATAACACAACAGTGATGTCAAACAAGTACCACACACTAAACTCAACTATACCTATAACATATTTCAAATATGTTTAGCACATCTTAAATGACATTCCCTAGGATCCGCTTGAAATTGTGCATAGACACCTGCAACGTATTCGATATCAGGACAAGTTGTAGTAATATATAGTAGGCTCCCCATGATGTTGCGATATAAGCTTTCATCCGCTTTCTTACCTTCGTTGTCCTTAGAGACTTTGATATGTGTGGCTGCAGGGGTGGTCTTAGCTTTTGCTTGCTCAAGGTCAAACTTCTTATTTAAATTTCGAGCATATTTTCTTGTGATATAAATATTCTAGTCTGTTTTTGTTGAATTTGAGATTCCAGAAAGAAAGCCAACTTTCCTGCCATACTTATTTCAAACTTAGTCTTCATTTGCTCAATGAAGGTTATTATCAAACACCATATCATCCACATACACATGTGCAACTAAGAACTCATTATTATTCTTCTTAATGAACATGGATTTATCAGTACCTCCTCAAGAGAACCCCTGTTCTAATGAAAAGACAGATATTTTTATGTACCAGGCTTGGAGTGCTTGCTTTAGACCGTATAGAGCCTTCTTCAATTTTTTAACATGATCTGGATAAGGAGGATCTTCAAAACCTTTTGGTTATGCCACATAGACTTCTTTAGTGATAAGTCCATTTAGAAATTTGCTTTTGACATCCATCTGATAAAGAGTAATCCTTCTAAAGCATACAAGACCGAGTAATAGACAAATAGATTCTAACCGAGCTACATGTGCGAACGTCTCACCAAAGTCTACTCCTTTAATCTGAGAATATCCTTGGGCTATTAACTATGCCTTATTTTGAGTTACATTTCCCATCTCATCGATTTTGTTCTTGAAGATCCATTTTGTGCCCATAGTGTTGTAATCTGCAGGTTTCTGTATAAGTTCAGAAACTTGATTTCGTTTGAATTGATGAAGTTCTTCTTGCATGGCCTTGATCCATTGTTCATCCTTCAAAGCCAAAGTTACACTAGTGGTCTATATAGTAGATGTAAAGCATACATCGACAATCATATTGGCATAGTCTAGCCTATTTTTCTTTCTCATGTTAATACCACTGCTAATATCCCTAATAACACTGCTGACTGGATGTTTCTTCTTCATATGTGTCGAATGAGTAAACAGTTGAGTACTAGCGTCTTTATTTGAAGAAGCTTCTGTAGGGTTAGATGTTAAATGTTCTTCTTGTTTATACTACTAAATGTAAACGTGTAGTAGTAAGAATAGTTTCCTCAAATACTCAGCCTGTTTGTCATTGAAATCTAGCAAGGCATATCAAGTATATCGAAGCATTTTAACTAACATTACAAATCTACATTGTGTAGGATACACCCAGTACAACAACGTTTACAAGCTCTACAATGTAGTGGGGCCCGCCCAACACTCCTATCGTCTTTGTAGTGGTGGGGCCCGCCCAGCACTCACAACAACATCGTTGTTACGGAGTACACTCAACGTCAACAATGGATCTAACCAGTGTGCACACGGTAATCTCTAGCCTCAGGCTCAAGATCTCACTCATGTAGTTAATGAAAATTTCGTAAATCATCTAAAAATATTAAAACATGCCTGCTTATAAATTTTACACAAAGCTCGAACTTTACTCAGCTCTTTTGTGGAAAACTGTAGTTCTTAAAACAAAACTTCTTACTAATTCATGCTTTGCTTAAAATATTGTGGTTTAAATACTTTCCAAACATTTAATATCTACGTGCTAGCATAAATTCCTTTAAGAAATCTAGTCTCCAAATGTATACTTGAAAATAGTCATGAAATTCAAATACCTTTCATGGCTTCGTAAATAAACATTAATCGCATTCAATCATAATAACAGTTATGGAAAATATTTCAAAGTTTGTTTTGTCACTCACCGTTTTAGGCTAGATCCTTGGTCTATAAGCTCGATTTAATTCTTCTCGGCCTGCCAACAACCCAACCGAGTATTAAAACTCTAAACATTCTGGTTTTCTAAAGATATACATAACATGTCGCACCAAAGATGACGCTCACGAAAACAAAAGCTTAACAAATAAAATCCTATTTCAACAACTCTCTAAATTTCCAGATTTCTAACATAAACTTCAAATGACTATAACTTTCTCAATACTTAACCAAAATGAGGGTTCTTTATATCAAAATCTTCATTTTGAGATCCTCTAAAACTTATCTGAAGACATGTAAATCTTATTCCCCGTGCATAAACTCAGATAACCCTCGAAACAGAACCACTTCCAGAATCGCGCACACACGACCTCTTTAACTTGTCCCTACAATGTAACTGATTTTTAGTCGTTTTTGGTTCACAATTTCTTCATGAAAGTTGTAGTAAATTGAATAAGATTTCCAACCATATCCAATAGAGATCCTAACTCCATCGGTACACTCTGAAATACAAGAAAAACTAGAGACCTCCTGATTTCGAGTGAAAACCAACTGCCCTGCTTTCTTCATCAAAAAGCACCCAATGAATATCCGAATTTGCTCCAACTTTCTTCATTTAGTTTGTTTGAAAATGAGTTAACTTTCCGTAAATGTAAACCTCACCTCTTAATTCATTTTGAAGAGTTCAAACCGAATTAAAAACCAGTGATGTGCAGAAGGAACCAAAATTCAGCCATGGATACACTTTGCTTGAGTTCTCCTCCTCTTCTTCAACCTCAAAATTCTAGTAAAATTCCTCTTCTTCCTCCAAAATCTCTCTTAAATGTTCTATGCAAATTAAAGAAGGAAAAGAATGGAAGTTGGTGGTGAAGGGAAGAGAAGAAGAAGAAGAAAAGAAAAAATGAAATTTTTTTCTTTTTTTTTTCTTTCTTTTTATCCTTCTTTTCTTTCTTTTCGTTAATTTATTTAATAAAACCATTAAATATATATATATATATATATATATATATATATATATTTACACATAATTTCTATTTTCTTTTCTTTTTTTTCCACATTTAAAGAAATTAAACCAAGAAAATATCGGGTTTACATTTATTCACCAATAATGTTCTAGCAACACCTCCTTTGGAATTTCCTTTGCGACCAAGATAAATCACGAGTCGTTCATACCATGCTCTGGGTGCTTGCTTTAGTTCATATAAAGCTTTATTGAATTTATACACATCATGAGGATAAATTGGATCAGAAAAACTCTTAGGTTAAGCTACATACACTTCTTCGTTTAAGTACCCATTTATTGAAAAAGTTATGAGATAATCAATAAACCTTTAGTTAATTATAAAGTAATTAACTATTGTAATAGCTAGAGGGACAACAGAAGTAAATAACACTGGAAGCTTTAGTAACCCAGTTCGGCGAATACCACCTACGTCTAGAGTGTTTTACACAGCTCGGATGAGTAATATTATTAAGCATCACAGTTTTCAATATAGATCAATACAATAAGGAACATTTTTCTCATGTATATGACTATCTTTAACCCAACCATTAAATTTTGGCTTCAATCCTTAATAAAACACCTAAATAATTTAATATAATTAATAAAAACTCCTTAAAGATTTGGGATGTTACATATCTTTTCCCAATAATTATATTTCAATATATAATTATAAATTTTCTTTTTAAATAAATTCAATTCCTTCTCTTTCCTTATTTACCCAATTAATTATCTTTCTCTAAAATAATTAATTATCTTCCACAATAATTAATTATTATTTATCCTTCTCCAAAGTAATTATACTTATACCAATAATTATATTTTCCCAAAATATAATTATTTTTCTTTTTCTCTCTTAATAAATATTTTTCTCTAAATCAAATTATCTTTTCTTTAAATAATTATATTTCAGAAAATATAATTATTTTTTCCTTTCACATAATAAATATAATATATATATATATATATATATATATATATATATATATATATATATATATATTTCCACATATACATATAATTATCAAATATCCAACAAACTCTCACAATTTAATTAAATAACATCTATAATTATTTAATTTAACTAAACTTCAACAACACTAAAAAACCACAACTTAATCCTCTTTTAACCTACCATTTAATAAAAACTCAACAAAGACCACATGCCAAAACCTCTAATTAATATCCAACAAATATTTAATTAATTTGAATTCCCACATAAATCAAAAAATTCTTATTAAATGAATTCAAAATAACACCCAATAAATTAAAACAGTTAAACAAAATTAAGAATTAAGTCCAAAATTATTTTAATTTTAGGGGCGCTATAATCTTCCCTCCTTTAATAAACTTTCGTCCTTGAAAGTTCTAATCTTAAAACAACTTGGAATATCGGGCTCTCAATTAATAACAATTTCTACCGAGCTCCATAATCTTTAATTCAGTGTACACATCCATGTATATATATTTAATTAATCCAACACAAAGCACCAAAAAGATTCCTTAGCTTCTAATTTTAATTAATCTAACACCAAACAAATTTCATAACTTCCACTTCCACGTAATGTAATACCCATAATATGTTCCTTAATTTTTTGGGGTGTTACACAAAAATCCAGAACAACCGACCAAATCGAAGTCGGTCGGTCAAAAGAAGTTATAGGGCGATCGAAATTCGATTTACAAAAATTAAAATCGAGTTGTATTCGATCAGAGGGCGTTGAATGGTCAAGACTCCACCGTCCAATCAAATCTCCCATTTTACTAATTTTTAATTTAGTTTCTTCTTTACTTATTATTCTACGCTTTTTTCCTTCTACGCAGTCACTCGCATGTGTCCATCCTCCGTCTCTGTTTGACTGGAGTGTCCAACAATCTCCATCTCTGTTCGGCTGAGTCTTCGACGATCTCTAACTTCATTCAACACATAACATCAGCAAGAACACTGATGTCTTCAACTGGGCAAGAACTTCGACATCCCATCTCGATGTCTCCAACTCTTCGACATCCAAATCTCACCGGTTGTGGCCAACGAGTTTGTGCCTTTTTTCCCTACTCCCTAATCCCTCTTCATCATCTCTTTATCGTTCTCTTCATTTCATCCCCATTATAAAAACTCAGAAAACCAATTGATCGACCTTGGTGAGTTGGTCGATTTTGTTGCGAGTGGTTGCTGAGAACAGTTTGGTCATTCCCATCCCCGACTTGTGGTCGATCGAAGTTAGAAAAACTGACTCCAACCGACCAAATGTAGATCACCCCTTATATATATAAGTAATGTTATGTTTGGGCTTGTATATGTTTTCCTCTCTAAGTTAATTTTTCAAACCTTTTTCAGAAAATTTGGTCGTTATGTGGTAAGTTTTTTCAAAATTATGGATAAAAGAATTAATGAAATTAATTAGTTTATTTTTGTCATTAAAGGTTTTAAGTTGATTAGAATGATAGTGAAGTAATGCTACTCTAAAGTGATATTGTGGTTGTTTGTTTTTAGCATAAATGGACAAAGAAATCAGATCGTATTAGCATGCTATCGGTAATAGCTTTGAATCACTAACATCATTCTATCCATATATTATATCCCCTATCGTTGACAATGTAAATGAAATTGTTATAGTTGTAACTTTTGTTGAAATCAATTATTGATTTTACGTTATGCTATGAACATTTATATCATTTAGAAATTCAAAATTCAAGTTATCTGTGAAAAATGTATGAAAAACATTATTGACATCTAAACATGTCGTCATTCATAGAAGTCATCATTGATAGTATGATATTAGTTTATCACTTATATCATAAGAGGAAAGAAATTGATGGAAAAAATTGGCATTTAAAAAAAAATACCATATGACTGGTAAAAGAATTGTCATTTTTGAAATATTTTTCCTTCGTGCTCTAGATATTATATTTATTTTCTAATTTATGTTATATGATGCAATATTTCTGATTTTCCATGACAAAAATAGGTCATTGTATAGAGTAATAACGTTTATCTTCTCAAAATTAAGGTTATAGACTTTGTGATGACAACTAAATAAGATATAATAATTTTTAACTTCATAATGGAAAAAAAATATTTATGTTAAACCCTTAAATCTCTAAAGTTGCAAATATTACTTTGATTTCGTCAAGTGCATTACAATTTAAATAAATAATTCAATCCTTTAACAAAAAATGTTAAAAAATCAACAATGTTACGACTCTAGTAACTTATCCGTTCAATTATAATTAAAAAATAAATAAATGCCACTTTTGTTCCATTTAATATTAACAATGAAATCTCGAACTAGCTTCGGGTAAAACAAGCCAAGGTTTATCACGATACTATCCTCAACTCTTTGATTTGTTGATGATGGACAATTTGACGGCGAATGATGAACATCAGTTTTTCACTATGGCACATGATGCGGGAGACTGCACATAGGTTCTGATGGTCCTCCAAATTTCTTCAAGAGATCATCAATAACAGAGTCTGCAGTTTTCTTCAAACTGGTGTGATCAATATTGACTTGAGAAGTAGCAGAATGACGCGCTCCGGATTAACTTTCAAAGTCAAGCATGCCTTGATGAAAGTCAAACAGTTGATGATAAATAGCCTCAGTATCAGACATCTTGGTCACTCAAGCTTTCTTTGACGACTGTCCCAAGCAAGATTTGGTTGCCACACTAGCTTTGAACTTGTGTCACATTATATTGGCTAGGGCAACATCATCATGATCAAAGGAATCAAAATCCACTACTACCATTTCAACAAACTTTGAAATGGGAGCCCTCGACTTCCAATTTTGTTCAGAATTGGTTTGGAACTTTCAAGATGTAACGACCCAACTCCTTATACTAAGTCGAAGCCATTACTAAACACAAAAAAAGTTATAAAGTTTGGCTAAAATGATCAAAACCTCAAAATTTTATTTATTAAAAAAAAAATCAAAGGTAATGTGCAAAACGTAACAAATATTAAAATCCTACTCGGGCCCTATCTACTTTTGAAGAAACGAAATAATAAATAAAGAATAATAAAAATTCAAATACTAAAAGTTTAAACTGGGTGTAAAGCAGAAGCAGAGATCCCTATGGCTCGCCACGGTCACTTCTGGTCTCCCGCCAGCTTGCCCTTACCCTTACCCTTGCCTCTACCTGAGAAATGTGACATGGAAAGAGTGAGTATAAAATACTCAGTAAGGGACTCACTACTAGTCTCATTAAGTGCCTGTTAACTTCCTATTAGAGTCCTGAAAATAGTATCCAATAACTGGCACGTTCCCGAACACGTGCAACATGCGCTCCCGTAGGAACAGAATCTGGCCTTCGGTGTCCCGAGAGAGCACCTAAGACATATTGGTCTGTAGCGAACCCAGAGGAAAAGCTAAGACAATCGGGCTGCTAGGATCCCGTCGAATCACTCGAATCATATCTATATCCATGCCAGACTAGCGGTTCCGTCGAACTACGCAGTCCTAAATAGGTGGTGATCCCGAAGGACATCGATGCAGGTACGACTCTAATAGGCTAAGCTAACAGGTACCCTAACCATAGCATACATATAACATAGCACCATCTCGTAATCATATCAGTCTAATCATCATGTCACATCTCATCACAACACCCAAACATAAAGTCATAACAAGCCACGTCATCACATTATACCATGCCATCATATCAAATCACATCATCAGTCACATCATGTCCTCATTAATTGACATATCGTTATATAGTCTAGTCCTCAAGGCACATAACTAGTAATGCATGCGGTCTCAGGATTTTAATCGTAGAGCTAGTAGTAGAAATCTCTTACCTGGAGATTTGCTCAATCGAATTCTAACAGCAAGAAAATGCGCTTTCCAAGCAGCGGGCCCTAAATGATTAATAACGCCAATTTTCATAACTTGAACATTAAGCGACCAAGGACTCAAGAATTTAGTTGGAATAACTTACTTGTGGTCGGGTTACTGGAGAAGTCTTTCACTGTACAATTCAATTGGTCCAAGCTACCTTTTTAAGAGAGATAAATCAGTTTAATCCAAATAAATTATTTCGGTTCAAAATCTTAAGTCCTTGCTGGGTGTGCCAAAAACCCAATTAACTTACCAAAATAGGTGCAAAGAATCGGAGAAGGCTGACGGCTCAAAGACAAGCAAATCGGCTCGGCTAAAAAGCAAGAATCGGCTCAGATTGAAAGGCAAAAATTGACTCGGCTTGAAGGCTGGAGTCGGCTCGGCTTGAAGGCTGAAGATGCGACACGGCTTGGCACAAACGTAGGCGCTGCACGCGTGCGGCTCGACGTGGATGGATGTGGTTCGGCTAGCGGTGCAAACGCGGCGCACGTGCGGCTCGACGCGGGTGGATGCGGGTCGCTCGGGTTTACGCAGAACGGAGATGTGGTCGGGTACGACTGTGTGGCTCGAGTTATGAAGGTTTGGCGGTAGTGAGCTTCGCGGGTTCGATGACCGACGCGTGGCGTGCGAAGGTGTGTTGATCGAGCGACTGGCGAGGACTGGTTCCGTGGCGGCAGCTGGCGGAAGAAATCGGCTGGCGAGACGCGGGTCGACTTCTGATCCACGAAGGTTATCGGCTGAAGAGACGCTCGATTTAGGGCAACGACTCGACTGGGTGGCGATCGGCTCGGTTGTTCTGTGACAAACGGTCGACGGCGTTGACTGGCGGAGAAGGGAGGGGCGACGGCGGCGGCGACTTGCTAGGGTTTCTTCTTTTGGGTTTGGTTGAAGAGCAAGATGAATAGTGCAATGTATTGAATGCCACAATATCGATTCTTTATCATTAATATTATCTTTTCTTTGCCCCAAAAATCTCATACTCTCTTTCTTTAATTAAACCCATCAAAATCTCCCTCTTTACAATTCAATTTCAACCAATCACATTAATCCCTTCTCTTTCTCTTTCTTTTTCCAAATAATATATCACCATTACCTTTGACTAAAAAAATTTCAATTCTCTCTCTCCTCAACCCAAATATCTTTATCTTTAACATATAACTCTACTAATTTTATTATCCAAATCAAAATAATTATGTCCTTAACTTTATTAATTATGCAAATCAAAGATATCACTAGTGAAGTTTCCTCAAATAAATTCAAAATTCACTAACTACACTTAAGATAATGAAAATGAAAATCTAAATTGTTGGGGCGTTACACAAGACTCTCTACCACACTTATTAGTGGGAACAACAAGGGACAAAGAGGGTGAAGCATTCACACATGTGACAGCAGTTGTGGCGTTATGTTTGAATATAGATTTATCAAAGGAAGACGAGTCAATGATTTCCTGAAGAAGCCTTAATCGCCAAAGAGGGTTACAAGCCAAAATCATCTTGATTCTTGGAATTTTTGGTAGAGGCTGATTAAAGCTTGTTGATGGGTTCATTATGGGAGGATTTGAACGATATTGTTAATTCCTTTTTGACACCATTGAAGAAACTCGAAGAAATATATACCAGACAGGTTGAAGCATTGTGAAGATGGAAGATGAATCATATGTTGGAGATGGAATACCGAAAATAAATTTTGCCTGTTTAAATTTAACTGACTTCCATGGGACCTGAATAACAAACAATGGGTCTACACTTTGAGTTCAACAAGCCCATCACTATTAATTGCTATGACATAAGCCTGCATACTCCCAGTCTTGTACGAAGATTTTCAAATAAGGTGGCTTCTAATGGCTTTGTTAAAATATCTACTAATTAAATTGAACTTCTCACATGCTCCAACTAGATTACTTTTGTTTCGACAAGCTCTCTAATAAAGTGATGACCAATGTCTATATGCTTCGTCCTACTATGTTGGACCAGATTTTTTGATATATTAATAGCGCTGGTATTATCACAATATGAAATGATTGTGACCTGATAGATATTGTATTCAGTGAACATCTACTTCATCTATAGCAATTGAGTGCAGTAATATACTCTGCCTCGACGGTCGAGAGTGATATGCAGTTTTGTTTCTTACTAAACCATGCATTTAGATTGTTCCCCAAAAAGAAACACCCAATAGAAGTATTTTTTCTATCTTCAACACATCTAGCCCAATCTACATCACAATACCCTACTAACACAACAGTGGTGTCAAACGAGTAGCGCATACTAAAATCAATTATACCTAAAACATATTTCATAATACGTTTAGCACATCGTAGATGAGATTTCCTGGGATCCACTTGATATTGTGCAAATACAGTGATAGTGTTTTCGATATTAGGACGACTTGTAGTAAGGTATAGTAGGCTCCCTATGATGTTTCGATATAAGCTTTCATGCACCTTCTTACCTCTGTTGTCCTTAAAGACTTTGATATGTGTGGTCGTAGGGGTGCACTTAGCTTTGGCTTGCTCTAAGTCGAACTTCTTAATCGAATTACGAGCATACTTTTCTTGTATATAAATATTTCAGTCTCTCTTTGTTGAATTTGAAATCCTAGAAAGAAAGTCAACTTTCCCACCATACTCATTTCAAACTTAGTCTTCATTTGCTCAATACACCTGTGCAACTAAGAACTCATTATTAGTATTCTTAATGAACATTGACTTATTAGTACCACCTTAAGAACATCTACTCCTTCAGTTTGAGAATATCCTTAGGCTACTAACCGTGCCTTATTCTGAGTTACATTTCCCCTCTTGTTAGTTTTGTTCTTGAAGATCCATTTCGTACCAATAATGTTGACATGTACAGGTCTTGGTATTAGTTCCTAGACTCAATTTTGTTCAAACTGATAAAGTTTTTTCTGCATGGCCTTGATCCAATGTTCACCCTTTAGAGCGTCAGTTACACTAGTGGGCTCTATAGATGTAAAACATATATTGGCCATAAACTTGGCATATTCTAGCCTATTTTTCTTTCTCGTGGTGATACCATTGTTAATATCCCCTATAACACTGTTGACTGCATGATTATTCTTCACATGTGCCAAAGGAGCAAACAGTTGAGTATTAACATCTTTATTTGAAGAAGCTTCTGTAAGGCCAGATGTTGAATGTTCTTCTAGTCTATACTCCTGAACATTACCTTGACTCTGTTTAGATAAAGCTTCAGAAGTGACTTTTGAAGCTACTCATTCAGTTTTAGAAGCATTGGATTATTTTTCATAAATGACTTGTTAGTTCATTCCAAAGACCTATAGACTCTTGTAGTTGATTTTGTATATAATATATATTTCATGCAGTAAGGACATTAAAAAGAATAGTATGTATCATCGGAATATAAAAGGCATATAGAAGGTTATTCTTTATAATGGCCTTAAAATAGTTTTTCAAAAGGTTTACCAATTTGTTAAAATTTAGAGAATAGCATACCATGTGCATTGCACTTCTTATATTATTCGTGCACTTCTTATAATTTGACTGTGAAAATGCACACATGTTTACTATTTCTCGCACAAGATTTTGATTTATAATGTTGTATCGCCCCAAATTTTTTAGGTAAATTTTAAATCTTTATAATAATTTTAAAAATTTAAAAATTTTTTGGTGTTAAAATTTATTTTGTTTAAAAGAGAAAAGAAAAAGAAAATGAAAGGTGTAAAATTTAATAATATGATATAATATAAAGTAATAAAAAAATAATATAATATGAATTTTATTATTATATTGTTATTAATATATTATTATTATTATTATTATTATTATTATTATTATTATTATTATTTAATATATATTTTTAAAAAAAACCTAAATCTCTCTCTTCTTCTCTCTCGGGCGCCGCCAGCCCCTTTCCCTTGCATTTTCTTCTTCTTCTTCTTCCTCTAGTCGTGCCTCTCTCCCAACTCTCATCTTCAATCTCTTCTCTCCTCTTCTTCGTCCATCACCACAATCGTCGAGCTCCTGTCATCTCCCTGTGTGTCGTTTGACGAAGCTCAGTCGCCACCGTCGCGCATCTCTTCATCTGCCGACAAAATCTGTCTCTAATTGTGAAGTCTGCCAGCTGCGTGGTGGAGCGATTTACGTTGCATCTTCGGTCTTCTTATATCCGTCGACCGTGAACCATCTCAGTTCCTCTTCGTCCTTCGTTCGACGCAGCCTCGTGAAAACACATTTGTTGCTCAAGTTTCCTTCTTCTCCTTTGTGCGATCGTCTATCGCGTGATGCCGAATCAACGAGCCGACACCGGTTTCCTCCAAGCTAACTTAATGAACCGAGCCGCGAGCCATGCCGTGAGTCGAGCTAACCCGCGAACCGAGTCGAGCCGCGAGCTGAACTGCGAGCGAATCCATGCCGACTCTAGCCGACCCAAGCCGAGCTACCTTCCAACCCAAGCTGATTTACCAAGTTAATCTCCCTGTTCCCCGAGCCACTTAAGTCGTGTCCCTCCACGCTGAGTCACGGTGAGTCTTTGTAAGGGTGATTTAATGAGTTCCTAACATTTTCTATAGCCAATTCGAGTATAAATGTTGGAATAAAACGTTGGACTTATTGGTTGGGTTAGCTTTTTATCATTAGACTGATACGTATATCCTTCAAGATCACTAGACTTATTGATGTCTGAGTTCTACGAAACCACTAGACTGTTTATTTAGGGTACCTCTTAATAGGAAGCTAACTGTTATTACCCTAACGGGGCCAGTAGTGGATCCCTTAACGGGTATAATTTTTTTATACTCACCTTTTACTCTTTAACCTTTTCAGGCAAAGGTAATCCAAGGGGCAGACCAGCGAGAGGCAATAAGGATGCGTGAAGGCAATATGGAAATGTCTAGTTTTTAATGCTTCCTCTAAACGTGTTTGTTATTTTTGTTTTGGAATTTTTAAATTAAGTTAAGTTTAGGACAATTGTCTTTCTGTTTTGTGATGACTTTATGGATTATGTTTTTTGGATTTTTGAAAGTGATTTAAAATAGGGCCCGAACTGCTTTTGTTATGTTTTGAAGGTGTTTTTTTTTATGAATCGTAAACAAGTCTTTTTCTGAGTTTGCATGTTTTACTATCGAGCCTTAACAGTAAGTAGTGACCTCAGCTTAGTCCGAAAAGTTGGGTCGTTACAAATGTATTCTATGAAATGAAGATTCATTAAACATTGTTCATAATTACCGTATCATCATTCAAAGATTGTCAAACTAGTTAATAAGGAAAATAAATAACAAAACCTTTAGCCCATTCTATTTTGATAGAGAATGTGTTATGTGATGAAGGTAAAACATAGTAAGAAATTAGAAATATCAACAAGGATAGCGGCAAAGACAAGTATCACTTGGGGTTCGAAAGAAAAAGCACAACCCCATTGCACCTTTTCCAAATAGGGCTTTGCAGCCACTCATACACTCGACATCCTTGCAACCTCCTCCATGCAAAGCCTTCTCGCATAGTCCTCCTACACCTTCAACACTTTTCATCATAGTTTCTCCTGCATTCATCAAAAACCATGACCATCAAACCTCATCCCCAATACTTAGTTAAACACAAGTTGAATCTAATACGTAGAATATCAAATAACTAATTAAAATGGCAAAAATAAATCAAAAGACAAGGCGAGCATGTGATGAGAGATTAAAATAAATAATAAAAGCTAAGTAGGGAGTACCACTGAAAATGAGTAAAAATGCAAGTAGAATGGCCGAGAAGGAAACGGACTTCATGTTTGTAATTTGTGATACACTTCAATTCTCGCAAATTTTGAAATGATAGTATTTGGGTATTTGAATGTTGGGTATTTATAACAAAAGTTATGCTTGAGGTTGGGTAATTTCCCCTCTCTGCATTAGTTTTTCAAACCTTTTTTAGAAAATTTAGTTGTTATATGGTATCTGTATTTCCTTCATACGGACAAGAAAATTATTTAGTTTCTTTTTGTGGTTAAAGTTTTCAGATTTTAAAGAATAAAAAGTTATTTTTGGTGGTATCCACCTCCAATTGTTCTATTTATAGAATTAAAAGTTGGGGCATCTTCAAATACGATAAAATAAAATAAAATAAATTAAATTATTTACGAGCTTGTTACAAAATAAAGAATTAAGAAACGAAATAAGAACAATGAAACAACACAAAAGAAGAATAGAGAAGAGAGGAAGTAGAGGACAATTAAACTCAATTGTGGTGTGTATTACAATGGCATATCATGGTATATATTACATTATGGAATGAATGGGATGAATGTTACAATATGGAATTGAATGAGTTATATAAAATTGTAACCTATGTAGGTTATGGATATCTACATTTATAATATATCATTATATTTACAATACTCCCCCTTAGATATGCATATTATATAAAAATAAATGTCTCGTTAAAACCTTACTAGGAAAAAACCTGATGGGAAAAATTTATAGAGAAGGAAAATGAGTACATCGTATTTATACATTAATAACTGCCTCATTAAAAACCTTGCTAGGAAAACTCAATGGGTAAAATTATAGTCAATGGAAAACAAGTGTAGTATTCCTATTCCTTAAGGGCAATATTTCTACTCCTTCTTATGACATCACTTGAGTTCTCTGAGTCGTCACGTTCCAATGTTGTGCACCAGCTTTTCAAATGTTGATGTGGGTAATGCCTTTGTGAATAAGTCCGCCAAGTTGTGTTTTGAATAAATTTGTTGAACACCGATGTCATCATTTTCTTCAAGGGCATGTGTATAAAAGAGTTTTTGTGAGATATGCTTTGTTCTATCTCCATTTATATACCTTCCTTTGATTTTTGCTACACATGCGGTATTATCTTCACATAATATTGTTTGTAAATTTTTACTAAAAGACAAACCATATGTTTCTTGAATATTATGCGTCATTGACCTCAATGATACACATTTTCTACTAGCTTCATGAATTGCAAGATTTTTTGCATGATTCGATGAAGTGGCTGTGATGGTTTGCTTTACAAATTGCCAAGATATAACAGTTCTTCCACATGTAAACAAATAACCTATTTGAGATCTTGCTTTGTGTGGGTCAGATAAATATCCACCATCTGCATAACAAACACTACAAGAGACGGGGGTACTCCCGATGCACAAAATATTGGGGGAAGTGAAAAAAACGTCGGGAAAGGATATGCCAACGATTTTCATGGCCACGAGACAAACGTTGGGATAACTGCATCGGGAAAGGCATCCTCAACGCATGACCAACACGACATCGGGAAGGCCTCTCCCGACGTTGTTTTTGCCGATAGAAACTAGACATCGGGAATACCTCTATCGACGTCGTTTTTGCCGACTCATATCGTAGTGTCGAGAATGATTTCTTCCGACGTTTTTGTGCAGCCTATTCCCGACATTTCGTTGCGTAAGGAATTCCTTTTTATATGTATTTTTTTAAAATATCTAATTTTTAATTTTTTCCTTAAAATATTTTGCTCAAACAAGTTCTCTATTTTTTTGAAATAACGGCAGTCAGATTGCACAAATATTTTTTTCGATGTTCTGAATTGAATGAAAACAAATTAAATATAAATTAATAAATTAAGAAATACAAGCACAAATTAAAAAACAAATTAATAATCATAATATGATTAAGTTAACAAAACATAATTAATAGCGTTTATAATACAAAAAATGTTGTTCTCATAATACAAAAAAGCACAAACAAAGTCGTACGTCTCTTAACGAGGCTCGTACGCGCCATTCTACACCTTGGGTTTTACAATGATACAAAAGTAGGTAAGTTTAGTACATATATCCATATGTTCACTGTATACTATGTAAACCCGAGATTTCCCTAGGATCATTTTCTCTTGTCATCATAGTTGGGATTACTAAGCTAAAAGGAGAAAAAAAAAGAGAGAAAAGAAAGGAAGTGGAATTGGACAGCAAGCCCACCACCACAAGCCCATTTGTTTTTCAGCCCAATTTCATTTCTTTCCTCCATCATTTTCCATCCAAACTTTCAGAGCACTTTGAGGAGAGAGTGAAGGAAGAAGAAGAAGAATAATTTCGTGGTTTAAGGTTGAAGAAGATAGGAAAAAGTTCATGCAAAGCCAGCCATTGCAGAATCTGGGTGCAACTGTCAACCTCTAGTTGTTTTGTTCGGTTTGAGCTATCTAGAAGGAATAAGAGATGAGGTTTGATTTTCTTGAAAGTTATTTCATTTTTTAATAAATTTCATGAAGGAAGCTTGAGCTGAATAGTATGAGAAGTTAATGGTTTTTGAAATGGAAAACAAAGCACAGGATTTTCGAGCAAACCAGGAAGATTTTTGGTGTTCTCTGATGCTTTGAGTATTTTGGAAGTGCACAAGTCAAATCAGAAGCTCTATTTGGTATGGTTGGAAAGCTTATTCAATATCCTAGAACTTTCATGAAGATTTTGTGAGCCAAAAAATGACTTTAAGTGGGGTTAATTGCAGGAGATAGATAAGGAGTGGTAGAGAACCTCGAATTCTGTATTGTCTGTGTTCTGGGCAATTCTGGACGAATTGGTTGAGAATCTCGTTTTCATTTCTTCAGGTAAGTTGTAGAGTGTTCGAAAATGAAGATTTTTATGTGTATTTCATTAATTTTGGTTAATTTTTGAGGAAGTTATAATTGTTGGAAGTTAGGATATCGAATCTGGAAAATCTGAAAATGTGGGTTGTAATGTGATTCTTAATCTAATTGTTTAGAAATTCATGAGCCTGGAAGGACAAAAGCTATCTATGGTTCTAATTCTCGGTTTCGGTTGTCGACAGGCCAAGAGGAAATAGGTCGAGTCTACAAACCGGGTAACTAGATAAGACTGTAAGTGACAAAACAATTTCTAAAATGTTATTAAACAATTATTCATAATTACATGTTTTTCTATGAATGATACATGTTTTTGTAAACGGTTTCAAACATGAGTTTTAAGCTTAGATTTCGTAATGAGGGTTATACTCGAGCACGTGGCTAATGGCATAATAAAAAGTAGTTGAAACGATATCTTTTAAAGTAAATCATGTGTTAGCAAATATTGTATAATGATTTAAAGTTTTTCACGACTAAACATAATAAACTTAAGTTTTACAAAAGATAACGATAAACAGGCATGTTTAGATGTTTTCATGTGACTTCGCGGAGCTTTCCATTTATTACATGATTGAGATATTGAGCCTGAGGCTATATGGTACCGTGTGCACACAGGTTATATTTCCGTTGTCGACGTTGAGTGTACTTCGTGACAACGATGCTATCGTGAGTGCTGGGCGGGCCCCACTACGACAAAGATGATGGGAGTGCTGGGCGGGCCCTACTACATCGTAGGACTAGTAAACGTTGGTTGTACTGGGCGTGTCCTACACCACGCAGATCGGTCATGTTAGTTAAAATGTTTGTTGTACTTGTTATGCCTTGCTAGATTTTTTATTACGAAATTGGAAGATATTTTAGAAAGCTTTATTTATTACACGTTTATGTTAAATACTTTGTTTGAACATATTTATAAGTCTAAAGGTTTATCACATGTTTCGACGTCATATTTAGAGTTTTAAATTTAGTCACTCACTGGGCCTCGTAGCTCATTCTTTTCAAAATGTTCCCCACTTTTCAGGTAGAGATTGAGCTCCCAATGCCTGATACACTACCAACTTCTGGTGAAAGTTCCGGATCAAATTCCAGTACGTGGTTGGAGTTGTATTTTGAGTTTGTTCATGTTGAAATGTTTTGTAAGGTTTGTATAATATCGTCTTAGAGGTCGTGATCATAAAACTCTAGTTGTATAGATTTTAGTCGTGATGTTTATATCAGGTTATTTTACAAACCAAGTGATGTCAGGGCTGCATCTTATATATGTTGGGAAGGTTTTCGTGGTTTCCTCTGTGTGGTGTTCCATGTTGAATATTCTATATCTAAGATTGGTATGTTTATCGGGCTTAACGTTCAGTAGGGTCAGCAGGGATCGTTAGAGGAGACGATGTCTGTTGGCTTCACGCCGTCTTTCGGGCTAAGACAGCAGGTGGTCTGGGAGGGGGTGTGACATTATATGTGCATCCTCTACGGCTTGCGAGACGAATATGTGGGTACGTGGTTTGTCAGTATAATTTGTCGTCGTCCATTGCATGTGACAAGTGTTCATCCACATCGTCAATGAAGGCGTTAGTGAGATGACGCACAACCAATCTTACAATGATTGTGGGATCAACGTCAATTCTACACAGAATGTCATCCTCGATGTGGTCATCCTTAATGTGGTCATCCAGTTGATGGCTTACAAAAACTTCTAGTATGTTAATGTGCTCATTCTCAACATCATCCACTTTTGGCACATCCCATATATGCTTATTTTGGATGACTTGCACAACTTTGCAATTGCTAGCATTTTTTGGGGCATCGACGTAAAAAACTTGATGTGCTTGAGTTGCAAGAATTACAGGTTCCTCCACGTACCAAAAACGGGATGTGTTGTTTGTTCTATCTTAATCTATATCTACCCCAACATTCATCGACATTTCATCTTCCAAAAGATTGTCCTCTGTTTCCTCTTCATATTCAATAAGGGCTTGTAAATCATTTAGCATACCAAATATATCATCTTCTTCATTAAATTGACTACTCCTAGTTTCTTCATCAAAAGGATTACTACTAGTTCCTTACTCAAAGTTTTCTGTACCTCTAAAGCTTAATAACTCTCCATGATACACCCATTCTGTGTAAAGAGGGGGACATTCCAATAATTAGTAGATGTCATTCCACACCATTTAATGAGCTCCAACTTAAATTCAAACATCTCTTTCATGAACACCTTAATCGTCCATAGGCATCAACGTGAAACTTGGTAAATTCTAAAAATTTGGTCACTCCCTGTCTATACTCAAGGGGGAACTTATTTCTAAGTTTCATCCAACCATTGTCCATCGTTTAAGTCCCTAAAACATAAATAGGTTTGATTAGAAATATATTTCTCTCTCTCTCACAAATCCATAACTTACTCCCCTAAATTTTCACTAAAACTAACTTCAAATTAAAAAGGCTACCATAACTGCAGGATAGCCAACACAACCTAATTATTAACAACAAAATACATCAAAATCTTCACATCCTACCAACCCCTTCAAACTACAGAGGCTACCATAACTGTACGATAGCCAACAAAACCTAATTATTAATAACAAAATACTTCAAAAATCTTTGCATCCTACCCACCCCTTCCAACAACGCTACCTTACAAGCTATCCTACTACCACCCCTTGAAACCATCCCAAACAGAAACAATTTCAAAACAAACAAGGATACCATAACTATAGGGTAGCCATCCCAAGGCTACCATAAACCTCCCTCTCATTCAAATTTAAATTCAACCATAACCCCCCCCCCCCCCATTCAAATTTGAATTCAACCTTAAACCCCTCCCTCATTCAAATTTGAATTCAACCATAAATCCCCACCCCTCAAATTTAAACTTAACTATAAACCCCCCTTCAAATTTCAATTTAACTATAACACCCTTCAAATTTTAATTTATGAACCCCTTTCAAATTTAAATTTAAATATAACCTCCCTCAAATTTCAAATCAACAATAACAACATTACACACATTGTATACAAAAATATATTTAACAATAAAAAATCTATTTGAAAAAAAATTCCAAAACAATTTTTTTTTAAAAAAAACCCTAAACCTAAAAATAAACTTATCTATATGGTGGCAAACGGCGGCAATGAAGGGCAGCGATGACGGATGGCGGCACAACTTATTTTCTCTCTTCCTCTCCAATTTTTTCTTTCTTCGTCATTTCGATTCTATTTAAAACAGAACCGAAATGAATAAATAATAGGGATCTCATGACGGAGCCCGATAATGTTAGGAGATCCCACTTACGGCGTCGGGAGAGTCTTTTATTCCTGATGTCTTTGGTTGCGTTAGGAAAAGCCCAATTTCTTGTAGTGCAACTAGATAAAAGTTCGATTTATTTGAATAAAACAAACCCATATCAATTATCCGTCGAAGATAACGAAGTACATGCTTAACACCATTACAGTGTCTTTTTGTTGGAGAAGAACTATATATTGCTAATAAATTTACAGAAAATGCTATATATGGTCTAGTTTTATTAGCAAGATAGATTAGTGCGCCTATTGCACTAAGGTATGATACTTTAGGACCAAGTAATTCCTGACTGTGATTTCTTATATTTAAATCATCAACATATACAATTATAATCGCAAATCCTGACTGTGATTTCTTAATAAATGCACATTGACAAATTAGATTATTTTGATAACTTTATTTCAATAAATACACTTAAGTGATTGTACCACATTCGTCCTAATTGTTTCAATTCACATAATGATCTTTGTGTAACGACCCAAACTTTGAAACTAAGTTAAGGTCATTACTAAAAAAAAAAAAGAATAACAAATTACACTTTCTTCAGGAGACAGACGACTAAAATTCTTATAAAATCAAGATTTTCACAAATTAAAATTATCAAAACCAACAAAAAGTTTGAAAACGTGACCCGCGGGTTCCAACAATTTTAAAGAAAAAAAATGTAAATAGGACAAAACCTTAAGTAACATGTCTAAAATTAAAAATACTTAAAAACATATAAATAAATGAGGAAGCTGAACTATGTCACCATATGGCATGTCACGGATCCCTTTCTGTCGCTCGTCAGACTCTCAAGTTCTCTACCTTAGCCTGAAATATTAAACATAGAAAAGAGTGAGTATATAAATATACTCAGTAAGGAACCCATTACTGGTCCCGCTAGGTGATCTATTAACTTTTCGTTATAATATAATCATGTCGTATTTCCAATGGAGCACACCTGGGTGATTGAAATCATACAAACACCCGTAAATCGTGCAACTGATTATGTGGGAACACACTTAATCGTGTGAGTGATCATAGGTACACACTCTATAAATATATCTGTAATATATAGGTACACCCCAAATCGTGTGAATGACCTCGTATGCATAATATAACTGTCCCCTAACCGTGCATGTGATCCATAGGTACACCCTTATCGTGCGAGTGATCCCGTAGGAACACCCCTAATCGTGTGAGTAGCCCCGCAGATAGGATCATAATACAGATAGGGTAAGAAATTTAACAGATAAAGTTAACAGACACACCACAATTTAAAGCATGTAACATCATCGTAAACATCATAACTTAACATGAATATTAACCACATCATCCTTAATCATGTGATCAATATATCATGTATCATAATAATTATAAACATATTAGTTATCATTATCAACAAAATACCAATTATCATTAATAACATCGCATTATGCATTTTAGCTACCATCAATGCATAATCGTAAAGACATGTAGTCTCTCTTAAATTTAGTTTGAAGATCCAGTAGTAAATTATCTTATATGAAGATTAGCTTAAATCCAAAAATATAATCCTGAAAGCAAGATCAAGCTTCCCATGAAAAGTCACAAAATTGAGGTGGAACCAATTCATCCTTGGTTGGGCAAAATTCTACAGCTCAAAACTTCCAAATAAAATCTAACCAAATTAATCAAAAATTAAATATTTAGGGTCCAAAATTATTATCTCATGGGTATTACCCAAAACCCATTAAATACTTACTAAAAATAAGGGAAATGACCAAAATATAAGCGTGCGGCTCAAAATGGCTTGGATAAAGAGGAAAATTGGCTTGACTAAGGCAGAAATGGTTAGGCAAGCGCCGCTGAAGGAGGTGGCGGCTTAGCTCCATGGCTTGCACAACTTGCACAGCTCGACTGGGACGAATGAATGATTGTCGACTGAAGGCAGTCAACTCGGTTACTGGCTCGGGTTTACGATAATGGTCAGATATGATGGAAATGAATGGCTTGTGGAAGAAGTAGTGGAACGATGCGGTGACGATCGATGATACAGTAGAGGCTTCGACGGTAACGACGTACTACGAAAACTGACGAAAAATCAGAAGCGACGATGGAGGAGAAGCGACGGAAGGCGGACGACTGAAGAAACTGGCGATGAAGAGCAGATGGATGATGCGGTCGCAAGCGACGCGCGACGATCGGCTACTAGCCTGTGAGCCAGAGTCGAACAAAGAACGCGGCCGGCGGGGTGGTCGGTGCAAGGCAACAACTAGGGTTTAGGTTTGTGAAGAAGAAGATGAATGAATGGTAACCTCATGCATTACGAGGTCCTTCAAGGATTGTCCTTCCATCTTTCTTTTGCGATTTGTCTTCCTCCTGCGATTTCGTCTTTCTTCTTTCCTGTTTTTTTTCTATAATTTCTTTCCATCATCTTTCTTATTTTCAATCTTTTATTTACTTCGTTTAATCTTTACATCGTTTTTCTTCTTTTCCTCTTCTTTTTTTTTTTTTGCTTTTCCATTGTTTTTCTACTTTTTCTCTTATTTTTTTCGTTGCAATTTCTTTCCATCGTATTTCTTCTTTTTCTTTCTTTACGCCGTTTACAAAAAATTGCAAAATCTAAAAGATCGTGTGTACTCCTATATAATTACCCAAAAAATTTAACTTTAAATTCAAATAATTATATACTCCTATATAATTATCCAAAATTCTCTCAAATACAAATCTCCTAACACAAATCTCTTAAAACGACCAATTCAAACATAAATTCCAAAATTCAATTAATTGGAAATTTTCCCAAAAGATCTAATTAATTTTAATTTCTACAAATCAAGGATTGCCACAATTAAATCATATAACACACGAAAGATTTCAATAATTGCCAAAATTTAACTTAGGATAATTAAACTTAAAATTACTTACTTTGGGGCATTACATGGCCTAATAATTCATTTTCTTTAAGAGCAAGCAATACTTGATAATTCATTGGATTGAAGAATCTTCTGGTTCTTTAATTGTCATGAGAATTTTCAATAATTCTTCTCATCATTATCGACCCAGGATGACCTAATCGATCACGCCAAACAGTAAACATATTTAAATTCGTGAACTTCGGGTTCATGGTTGCATATGTTTTAATTACTCGTATATGAATATAATATAATCCAGAAGAAAAGGCAGGCAGTGTTTCCAATATACGCTTCTCATATGGAACAATAAATGTAATATAAAGATATTTTATATTATTTTTATTATTAGTTTCAACATGACAACCATTTTGACGTATATCTTTGAAACTCAATAAGTTTCTTTTTTACTTACTAGATAACAAAGCATTACTGATTGTGAATTAATTTGTTGCTTTAGGCAAAATAAGGTTTGTTTTACCAAAACCTCCAATCAAGTTTGTAGAATTTGATATTGTATTGACCTTTGTTTCAAGAATTGTCAATGTAGAAAAATATTTTACTTTTAAGTATTGTGTGCGTTGTTGCACTATCTACAAAACAAAAGTCTTCAATACTCATCTTTGAGTGAGCCAAAGTATGTGAAATGTCCATAATTTTTCATTAAAAAATCTGATTACAATAAGTCTTATGGTAAAAAGAAAAAAAACTAACCTTGAAATGTAAATAATTTAAATAAACTGGCAAATGTTAAATAGGGAAAACACTAAAACATAATGCAAATATTAGTTTTGGACATTATCATAATTAAAGGAAGTAATTGCTACTCCTTCATTAATGTCATTTTTCTCTTTAGGAGACTCAAAGAAGTCTGCCGCATCCAAATGGGTCATGTTGGAAGGGTCAAATACATCATTTTGATAGGCGAAGTTTACTTCCACATTCTTCCCTTTTTCCTTCAACGTGGCTTGATAGAGGTCGACTAAGAGCTTGGATGTACGACAAGTATGAGTCCAATGACCATTCATACCACAACGAAAGCATTGATTTTCACCACTTTTAATTTTCTTGATTCGTGGAGTCTTCCTTCTATGATCATCATTTGTGGTTTTCTTGAAATCTAAATGTTTATTACCACGTAATGTTAAATTACTTCTTCCTCTGCCACGACCACGACTACGACCACGACCTCGACCTCGACTATTAATATTATTTGAAAATACAACATTTGCTTCAGGGAATGGTGTTTCTCTAGTTGCTCGAGATTCATGGTTTTTCAATAATAACCTTAAGTGCATTCAATCATATCGAGCTTTAGGCAGAATCACACTTTTTTTATGATCATATCTTTCTTTTAATCTTTGCCATATCGGAGATTTTAAATTAGGGAGTTTGTTATTTGTCTTTCTGGATTTAAGAAAGTTTTATCATCTTTTAGGTAGTAATGACCTCAGTTCAGTATAAAGAGTTTGGTCGTTACAGTTCGTATCAGAGCCTAAGTTTTAGGTTATGCAAACTGATTTTCGATGTAAGTTTATTTTTTTTGTTTGTACCCTATGGCTAACACGGTTCCTCGTCACTCGCCAGGTATGTTTTATAATTTATGAAGATGTTATGAATATAACTTGCATGAATTAAACTAGATAATGTATGAATGTTATGATTGCATTGTGAAAACTTCTGCTGGTGAAATTTTTAGGAAAAATGTCACATTGTAGAGGTGCACGTAGAGGTGGTAGGAGAGGTAGAGGAGCTGGGCGTACCCAGCCTGAAGAGAAACCTATTGTACCAGCTGCCAACTCTATTGCAACTGTCACTCAAACAGACCTCGCTGCAATGGAGAAGAGATACCAAGATATTCTGAGAGATGCATTAGCACCATTGCATATTGCCCAACAGACTCCTCAGCCCCTGCTCAGACCCCAGTGGAACCCTAGATTGTGCCGAACTAAATGTCAGTAGAGGCTAAGCATCTGAGTGAGTTCAGAAACTACAACCCCAAGATGTTTGACGTGTCCATGGATGATCCCACCAAGGCCCATATGTGGTTGACTTCTGTAGAGACCATCTTTAAGTACATGAAGTGCGCTAACGACCAGAAAGTTCAGTGTGTAATATTCTTTTTGACTGATAGAGGCACCACTTGGTGAAAGATTGTATAGAGAATGCTTGGTGGTAATGTCAACCAGATAACCTGGGAGTAGTTAAGGAGAGTTTCTATGAAAAATTCTTCTCTACTAGCCTGAGGTATGCTAAGCAGTAAGAGTTTCTAAACCTGGAGCAACACGATATGACCATGCAGAAGTACGATGCAGAGTTTGATATGGTGTCCCATTTTGCCCCTGATGTGGTAAGGAACGAGGCTGCCAAGACTGACAAGTTTGTTAGTAGTCTCCGACTAGATCTCCATGGCTTCGTTCGAGCCTTCAGGCCGACCACCTATGCTGATTCATTGTGCCTGGAAGTCGATATAAGTCTACACGAGAGAGCTGATCTGTCCAAGGCTGCTGGAAGAGGGTCAACCCTAGGTCGAAAGAGGAAGGCTGAGTTGCAGCGTATTGTAGCGCCACAGAGGAATCTGAGATTAGGTGCTATATTTCAGTGGCATCCTCAGGAGCTTGCTGTAGCAGGATGAACTTTGAGAGAGCTACCTACCTGTCATAGCTGTGAGAGATCTCATGGAGGATGTTCCTCAGAAACTATTGGAGACTACCTCGAACAAGACTTCTCCTTCCTAGTAGGGAAGAGTTTTTACCACTACTCGTCAGAAGGTCGAACAAGCTGGTACTTTGGGGATAGGTACGCTCCAAATCATGGGGCACTTCACGTTTGTGTTGTTTCGTTCTGGGTCATATCATTCTTTCATATCCTCAGTATTTCTTCAGCATATGTGTTTAGAGGTAAAACTATTGAATAGTATACTATCTGTCCCGATGTTGTCTAGAGAAAAGATAAAAGCATGTCAGGTAGAGATAGGAAACCATGGGTTAGATGTAACTTTGCTGGTTTTAAGCATGCGAGATTTTGCTGTAATCCCAGGCATGGATTGGTTATCTACTAACCATGCAAGTATAGATTGTTTCTAGAAAGAGGTAGTTTTTAACCCTCATTCAACGGTTAGTTTCAAGTTTAAGGGGGTTGGGACTGTGGTCCTAACCAAAGTTATCTCAACTATGAAAGTCAGTAAGGTACTCAACCAGGGTACTTTGAGTATCTTGGCTAGCGTAGTAGACACCAGAGAGCGTAAAGTTTCCTTGCCATCTAAGCTGGTGGTAAGAGAATATTCTGAAATTTTCCCTTATGAGCTTCCAAGACATCCACCTCCTAGAGATATAAATTTTGCTATTGAGTTAAAGCCAGACACTGCTCCAATGTCTGGAGCTTCTTATAGAATGACCCCAACTGAGCTGAAAGAATTGAAGGTCCAGTTGCAGGAGTTGGTAGACAAGAGTTTTATTCGACCTACTGTGTCACCTTAGGGAGCACCAATACTGTTTGTGAAGAAGAAGGATGGATCGATGCACCTTTGCATTGATTACAGAGAGTTGAATAAGGTGATAGTCAAGAACCGCTATCCATTACCCATAATTAATCATTTCTTTTAAACTTTGGCATAGTTCATAGGGACTTTTTACCGTAAGATATTCGATCTTTAGTCCCTCAGGAAGATGATGTCGAAGAAAAATCATTGCTGTCGCCTTTTCTTGACTTGAAGTTGTGTTTCCATCTTTAATCATTTCTCCAAGATTCATGGCATCTAAATGAATTTCAGCATCAAGCACCCATGATAAATAATTATCACCATCGATATTAAGAGCTAAAAATTCTAATTTGGTAAGACCTGACATGGTAAACTTATAACAAAGAACAAAGAAAGTAACTTATCTTATATATTTAATAAACATGTCATGTAACGCACCAAATTTTTTAGGTAAATTTTAACAGTTTATATTAATTTTGAGGATTAAAAAATTTTTGGGTGTTAATAAAATAATAATAATAATAATACAATAAAAATATTAAAATAATAATATAATATGAATCTTATATTATTATTATTATTGTTGTTGTTGTTATTATTATTTAATATATATTAAAAAAAAAACCTAAATCTCTCTTTTTCTTTTCCGCGCACGGCCAGTCCCCTTGCGTTTTCTTCTTCTTCTTCCATCAGCCACGCTTGTCCCCCAACTCTTATCTTCAATCTCTTCTCTCCTCTTCTCCGTCTACCGCTGTAGTGTCGAGCCTCTGTCATCTCCCTGTATGTCGTTCGATGAAGCCCAGTCGCCACCGCCGCGCATCTCCTCGTTTACCGGCCAGATCTGTCTCAGTTTTTTAAGTTCGATAGTATCGTGGTGGAGTGATTTACGTCCCATCTTTGGTCTTCCTTTATCCGTCGACCGCTGGCCAAGTCAGTTCCTCTCTGTCCTTCATTCGTCGCAGCCTCACGAGAACACAACCATCCCCTAAGCTTTTTTCTTCTCCTTTATGCTGTCGTCCACCGCCTGAGTCGAACAACCGAGCCGACGCTGGTTTCCTCCAAGCCGACTTAACCAAGTCGAGCTGCGAGCCAAGCAACGAGCCGAGCTGAGCTGCAAACTGAACCGCGAGCCATGCCGATCCAAGCTAACTCTAGCCAACCCGACCTGAGCTACCTCTCAACGAAGCCAATTTTCCAAGTTAATCTCCCTATTCACCGAGCCACTTAAGCTATGTCCCTCCACGCTGAGTCACGGTGAGTCGTTGGTAAGGGTGATTTAATGATTTCCTAACGTTTTCTATAGCCGATTGGAGTATAAATGTTGGAATAAAACGTTGGACTTATTTGTTGGGTTAACTTTTGATCCTTGAAGGTGTTAAAGATGTGCCGCTCTAATTCTTTGGTTTTACGGCAAGTGTAGTTTGGAGTCAACTCTCCTCTACTTGGGTAAGTTTGTGGATGTTGCTTTGGAGCGTTTTAAATGTGGATTTTGGTGGTGTCATCGTTTAAATCCTTATGTTTGTGTTTAGGTGGATTCGTTTGGACATTGACTTGAACAAGGATTGTAGCTAAGTCTCAGGTAAGGGATTTCTTACTACTATACCCCAAACCAAGACTAGAAACTGTTGGAATTAATGTCCTAAAACTCATAGTTTGTAATCATATTCATTTGAATAAACTTGTTATTGAGAAATTGAATACTATATTCATAAATCCAATAAACGTAGATCCCAAGACTATTTTTGAGTAAACTTGAGCTTTATGTAGAGACATAAACATGGATTAAGTTTGAGTAAATAGTCTAAATAGTCTATAATATATGATTAAAGGTTGGGCGCTTTATTCAGAGATACTATGGATGCGGCCCACTTTGTAAATAATACAAATGATGTAATCCTGAATCGTTCATGTAGAGACATGAAAGAGGAGGCATCTTATGTAAAAGGTTTACAGAAGACAGAACCATGAAATAGTCACTTTTACGTAATAACGTCGTTTACTGTTTAAAACTGACTATCTCATTTGTGAATGACCTAAGTAACTTAATCTTAATCCCTAGCTAACTACGAACTCCTGTTTACACGCGATTATCCTTAGATCTTCATAGGTGAAGGCAACTCATTCGCGTTGGCTGCCCAATAAGCCTCCTATTTTAGGGATAAGATCGGGTGAATAGTTGGGAACATAGAGTGCAAGATGGAATTCACTCCTACCCGCTTTAGGGTTAGTAGATAGGTTATTCCCTTAAGAACTGAATCCAAGTCCTGAACATAGGGGCCCCAACCTCTCATTGGCTTGAAAGGAATTCAGTTTATAGGTTGGACCTTAAACCAAATGTTCAATAGTCGATTAGTGGAACTTAAGGAACAAGATGTAGTCTCAAGGGTAAAAACGATATTTTGACCCAGCCGAGGTTACGAACAACTTGTGAATCTTACTGATCATGGCTATATCAAATTGACAGAAATATATCTATAGTGAGGAGAGTGCAGCCACGAGACTTTAGTGGAATGACTCCTTAGTTAACGAATGTTAATTAGCATTGTCTAAAACGGTTGAGGCAGTTAATCTCAGATCGTTAATCCCATGATCTATAGGTCCATTAGGTTCCCCTGCTAGTTCATACATAGTTAACTTAGAACAACATGTTGGAATAATTCGAATTGTTCGAATTAGGTAAAGAGAGAGACACCGACGAATATATGTGATATCATAGTCGGTTCTAGGGCTTTATATTCAAATGTGATTTGAATTTTAAGAAAATGAATGCGGATTCATGCTCGGGAGGTCTAAATTAGTCAAAATGGACAAAATGGTAAAAATTCAAAATGTTGACTTTTGACATAAAAAAGTCAAAGTTTGACTTTGACTAAGATGATCAAATGACTATTTTGCCCTTAACTAAAATTAATGGGAATATCCAAAAATCCCACTAAATGGAATAGTGAGTAATTCCACTAAATGTTAGTGGAATACAAAGTGATGACAACTAAATAAAAAATAATAATTTTTAACTTCATAATGGAAAAGAATATTTATTGTAAACCCTTAAATCTCGAAAGTTGCAGATATTACTTTAATTTCATCAAGTGCATCACAACTTAAATAAATAATTCAATCGTTTAACAAAAGATGTTAAAAAATGAAACAATGTTATGACTCTAGTAACTTACCAGTTCAATCATAATTAAAAAAATAAATAAATAAGTCTCATTCTTAAAGGTATTCTTTATTTTCTAGTATTGTATGCTTTTATTCAATTTGACATATAGATTGATAGCATTTAAATATACGGTTTGATTATATTCTAGTATTGCATGCTATCATGATTCATTTCACCACTAGTCTCCTTGAATAATTCACGTTCACTTCCAGTTGCTCTAACAATTAGCTTAAATGAGGACCTCTTAACACGTCCGGCCACCTTCTAACCGTGCAGACCTCTCAACGCATCCGACCACCTTCTAACCATCAAATTACTAAACACATGGTTGCCTTGACTCTTATGTGCATAGCTAACTCATGATATGAATGAAGCTAATGGTTTACTCCTATACAATCATTTCATTCAAGCAACATAAAATAAATACTTTAACTTAAAAACACATGTTTTTCTTTTAAATCATAATCAAAATTATAACATGCACTTCACTGTACATAACATAATATGACTTTCAAAGAAAAAATTAGAAATCTTTGTTCTTTTCTTTGGAAAGGACACTCACAAAACTAAAATGTTTTCTCCTAACCCCCTTCTTAACTCTTTTCTTCTTCTCCTCGCTTGATGTTCTCTTAGAAGAGCTTTAACACTTAGAGCTACCTTTATAACTTTTTTTAAACTCACAATATCTACTCATACTAATCATAAACTAAATTAGTCAGCCTTATTTTTATCTAATGTTGCCGGTTCCTAACTTTGTGCCTTACACTTTGTAGGTTTAATTTTAACTATAATATTTGTTTAACTCTAACCCACAACGTAAAGAAGCCGAGTAATCAAAATTAGTGAATCATCTTCGTTTCCATAGATTCCTTTCCTGGCTTGGCTCTTCCTCACATAGCTGATAATGCTTACGAAACTTATGTTCCCATGTTATCTTGTCTTACGCACCATCTAGCCTGATTACGCGTAATACCCTTCCTCGAGTTGCCCAGCCATAACTCATGCTCCTTCCTCAAAATGTGTTATTCTTATACTTAGTACTTTTATAACTTTCTTCCTCAAACTTCTTTGCTCTACAACACAGGTTTTACATTGACATTGTATTGTACTCAAAGTAGTTGATAAATAGAGAAATTTTAATTTGAATGTTTGCACTACAAATATGTGTTATATCCTTGGTTCCTTTTTATGAAATTTAATGTTTCGAGGATAGTGAGAGACATGTGGGGTCTACTGGAAGCTACTTTGTAGATTTATGAACTCAAACATTTATTATTTACTTTTGATGTTCTTAGTGTTGAAACTTCTCTGGCAGTTATTAAAATGCGATTTTGCTAAATGGTATGTAGGGTTAGGAAGTCCAATCCTACAACAAGTCTATTGTCAAAAAAACAATAAAGGTAAGGAAGGTAGATGCTTGAAGCATGTGTGTGGGTTTGAAAATATAGATTTCATTCAACTACTCATATTTTTCTTGACCATGAGTACATAATTCTCTTTATGTTCTTAATTACCATAGAAATACAACTTATTTAAGTTGAAAATTAGAGTATTATTCCAATAAGAAGGAGAATAATGCATAAAAATTCGTTTGAAAATAAGAGCAAGTTGGAAAAGATAAAACCCTTGTTTATCACAATTTTTCTCCTTTTGATGTAGGATTCTAGCGAAAGGAAATTGAAAGAGAAATGAAGAAGCTACCATAGACGTCTCGGAAGCTCCATATTATGTGAAGAGTCTTTACAAAGGTAAGAAATTACGTTCTTAGATATTTCTTGAAAATTGTTTGGTATCTTCATAGTTGATTCAAATATATTATTGATAAGAGATTTAAATAAGATTAAGTTAGTTGATTTAGGGTAATCTACTTTTGGGGGAGTCTGTTTATCTTCATTAGATTTAAATAAAATTTAAGGGGAAGCCTGATTATTTTTAGTTTATGTGAATAATTAAAAAGAGTACTTACTCTATAAGGAATCTCTTATAGCTTATTGAAAGTGGTTCACTTGCTTGAATCTTAATAAAATCTTCTTATCTAAGTTAAGAGCTCTCCAGACGTAGGTGGGTTTCATAGGATTTAGATAACGTGCATAGTGTGCATTGCATTTCTTATTATTTGTGCATTTGTTTTTAATGTGTAAATAATTCAACTACGAAAATGCACACATGTTTACTACTTCTCGCACTTGATCTTGATTTATAATGTATCCAATGAAACGCATGATTCATTACTTTTTGTTGACAAGTACCATATTATTTCGTCCATAGCAATTGCGTGCAGCTGCTTCCAGCAAATATATACTCTACCTAAACAGTGGAGAGTGATATGCAGTTTTATTTCTTATTAAACCATGCAATTTTTGGAATTTATGTCCTAAAACTCGTACTTTGTTATTTGATTCAAAAAAATTTATTATTGAATGCTATAATCTTAAAACCAATAAATTAAGGTCCCAAGGCTATTTTTACTGAGTTTGTCAATACACTTGAACTTTATGTAGAGACGTAAACATGGATTAAGTTCGTGTTAATAGCCCAAATAGTCTATAGTGTATGAATAAGGTTGGGCGCTTTATGTTAGAAAAACACTATGGATGCAGCCCGCTCCATAGTTAGTACAAACGATGTAATCTTGAATCGTTCATGTAGAGACATGGGAGTGGGGGCATCCTATGTAAATGGTTTGCATAAGACTGGAACCCCGAAATAGTCACTTTTATTTATAACATCGTAAACTATAAACTGACTATTTCAAATATGAGGACCTAGGTAACTTGATCTTAATCTGAGCTAATTATGAACTTTTGTTCATTCGGTAGGATCCTTAGATCTGCATAGGTGAGGGCAGCTCTTCATAACTGGCCCAATAAGCCTCCCATTTCAGGGATAAGACCAAGTGGATAGCTAAGGACATAAAATGCAAGATGGAATTCACTCCTACCCACTTCTTGGATAGTAGATAGGTTATTCTCTTAAGGATTGAATCCAAATCTTGAACAAGGGCCCCACCTTCTCATTGGCCCCAAAAGGATTTAGGTTTATAGGTTGGACCTTAAACCAATTGTTCAATAGTGGATCAGTTGGTCTTAAGTAGCAAGATGTAATCTCGGGGGTAAAACGGTATTTTGACCCAGCCAAGATTACGAACAACCTATGAAGGATCAACTTACTCATCATGGTTATATCAGGTGGACAAAAATATATCTATACTAAGGGGAGTGCAATTAAGAGTCTTTAGTGCAATGACTGTTTAGTTAACAGATGCTAATTAAGCTTGGTCTAAAAGAGTTTAACCAGTTAATCTCGAATCGTTGGAGTCCATGATCGATAGGTCCATTAGGTTCCCCTAATAACTCATATGGATTCAACTAAGAAAATATGTTGAAGTAACTCGAATTGTTCGAATTAGGAAAAAAGAGAGAAACCGACAAGTATATATGATATAATTCGGTAATTATAAACTTTAAAATTTATATTCAAATATAATTTGAATTTTAGAAAAATGAATGTGGATTCATACTCGGAAGGTTAGAATTAGTCAAGACGGGTAAAATAGCAAAAAGTCAAAAAGTTTATTTTTGGCCAAGAAAAGTCAAAGTTTCACTTTAACTTAAATTGGTTAAAAGACCAAATTGCCCTTTGGTTAATTTCTTTATTAAATAAATGTTAGTGGGAAATGTGGTAGATTATTATGAATTAGAAACCACTAATTCCATTAAATAGTTAATGGATTAATTAGGTGGTGAGATTATATGAAATAAATTGCATGCCTTTTGCATGTAATTTTGATATATAAACTTCTCATTATAGAATGAAAAGAGGATGATGATTTCTCATAAAATCTCTAAACGATACACCTTCTTCCCTTTATCTCTCTAAAAATTTACTTCACATAACGAGTCCCACATCTCAGTTTTTAGTCCTAAGATTAGTAGGTCAACATAGTGGCTGTCATTTGCTCGTGATCTTCAGGCAGAGAAGAAGCTTTGGATCGAAGAAGAAGTTGAGAACTACAAAAGGTAAGCTCATCGTTTACCTTTTACATTCTTCGTTTAGGTCCATCGTTTATGTAACGACCCTCCACGGCCCTATGGCCCTACCAGTCTAGCGGAAGCGGTAGTCCCTATGGCCCTCCACGGTCTCACTTCGGGTCGCTCGCCAGCTTGCCCTTGCCCTTGCCCCGTCCTCTACCTGAAAACATAAAACGAAGAGAGTGAGTATAAAAATACTCAGTAAGGGACCCACTACTAGTCCCACTAGGTGCCTGTTAACTTCCTGTTAGAGTCCTGATAACTGGTACCCAATCTCTGGCACGTTCCCGAACACGTGCAATCATGCGCTCCCGTAGGAACGTAACTCTGGTCTTCGGTGCCCCGGGGGACACCTAGGACAGTCGGGATGCGAGGACCCCGTCGAGTCACTCGAGTCACATCTATATCCATGCTAGACTGGCGTCCCGTCGGACCACACAGTCCTCAATAGGTGGTGATCCCGAAGGACACCCATGCAGGTACGACTCTAACAGATCAAGCTAACAGGTACCCTAATTGCAGTATACATACACATGGCATCAGCATATAACATATCATATAAATCATCTCTGCCCTCTCCGTCTCGACATTCGTCGTATAGCTATAACAGCTCTCGCCACACATAACAGGCTATAGTATAACCATACCGTCATTTACATCATACTAACATTGATTTCAGGCATCGTACCGTCCAATCCTCAACATGCAAAATTGGAGTATACATCATCTCATATTTCTAAGCATGGAGCTAGTAGTAGAATCTCTTACCTGGAGATTTACTTGACGAGTCCTAACCGCGAGGCAGTACGCTTTCCAAGCGACGAGGTCCTAACTGTTTAATATGCCTAAATTCGTAATTAGGTCGCCCACGATTAACGGTTCAAGACTCATTCGAAATGACTTACCCTAGAAGGAGATTGCAGTGCTCAAGCCCCTACTGAAGAAATCCCCCGCTGCAGCAGTTACTTGGTCCAAGACGTCCCTTAAGGAAAAATGATCTAATTTAATTCCAAATTAAATTAACTAGTGCCCAAAATATTGAATCTTACTGGATAATGCCAAAATAATTGATTTAATTACCAAAAATTAGGTGGAAGGAGCCAAATTAGTCCTGGCGGCTCGGCTGGAAGAGGACAGGGACCGGCTCGGCTTGGCGCAGGCGCGGCTCGGCTCGGCACAGGGATTACGCGTGCGGCTCGGCTTGCAACAGGAGGGAGACACGGCTCGGCTACGCAGAAGCGCGCGGCGCGGCTTCACACGCGGACGCGGCTCGCGCACGGGTGCACGCGGGCGCGGGTCGGGTTCCGGAAGGTGGCGCGCGTCGGTTCGGGTCGCGGGGCGGGTCTTCGGTCGGATCTTTGCGCGCGAGGCGTCGGCTTCCGGATTTCGGGTGGCGCGGCGGCTGCTGGTGGTCCGGCTACCGCGGCTTCGCTCGGCGACGGCTACAGACTTGCGTTTCGGCTGCGCTTGCGTCGGATCGAAGCGGCGCGACTCGGCTGGCTGACGGGTTGGCTGCGGACGCGCGAAGGTGGCTTCGACTCGGCTTCGGCGTGCGAGAGACGGCTGCTCCGACGGACGCTCGGCTGCTGGATCGGCTTGGGCGATTCTTCCGACGCGGCTGGAAGCTCGGCGACGGCTCGGTTTCGGCTGTAGGCTCGGCTGCGCTGCTGAACAGAGAGGGGAGATGCTTGGCGGCTCGGGTTCGAGGCGGCGGCGGCGGCGGCGGCGTGCGGCGGCTAGGGTTTCAAAAGAAATTCCTTTTTCTTTTTTTTTTCTTTTCCCCTCTTTCTTTCTTTGATTGATTTTTTTTTTCTTTCTCTTCCTCTTTACGCACGAGTCCCAAGGCCCTTTTATAAAAAAAATGACTCTTTTCTTTCCCAAAACAACCCCTCCTCTCTCTCTCTCCAAATCTCACCAAAACAACCAACTTTAGTTTAATATGGGCTTCCCTAATTATTTCCAACAAAATAAAATTAAAATAATAAGATAAATAAATAAATGGAAAAATGATACTTATTATCCTAAACAAATGAGGATTCCCAACTTTAATTACTCAAGAAAATCCAAATGGTAAGGTTCTTCCAATAAATCTAAAATTTCCATAACCCCGCTTAACATTAATGACAATGGACAAAACCCAAAAGAGATATCGAATTGTTGGGCGTTACAATCTTCCCTCCTAAAAAAAACTTTCGTCCTCGAAAGTTCTAATCCTCGAACAGCTCGGGGTACTGGGCTCTCATATCCTCTTCTTTCTCCCACGTGGCCTCTTCCACTCCATGGTTCTGCCAAAGGATTTTGACCAGTGGAATTTCTCGACTGCGAAGCTTCTTGACCTCCCTTGCCAAGACCTCGACAGGCTGCTCCTCGTAGCTCAAGTTCTCGCTAATCTGCAGTGGTTCGAAGTCCACCACATGTGTTGGGTCTGCGACATATTTCCTCAGCATGGAGATATGGAATACGTCGTGCACTGCAGCAAAAGATGGGGGTAGCGCTAAGCGGTAAGCCACGGGGCCAATCCGCTCCAATATCTCGAACGGCCCTACGAAGCGTGGACTCAGCTTCCCCTTCTTCGCGAACCTCAGAACACCCTTCATGGGTGCAACCTTCAGAAAGACCATATCTCCCACTTCAAACTCGAGGTCCTTACGTCGTACATCAGCGTAACTCTTCTGTCTGCTCTGGGCTGTCAGCATACGAGCTCGGATCTTCTGTATGGCTGCGTTGGTCGTCTGCACTAACTCGGGGCCTAGCATCCTCTGCTCTCCAACCTCGCCCCAGCAGACAGGGGATCTACAGCACTTGCCATACAGAGCCTCGAACGGTGCCATACCGATGGTAGCCTGGTAGCTGTTGTTATAGGCAAACTCCATCAGATGCAGATGGGAGTCCCAACTTCCTGAAAACTCTAGTACGCAGGCTCGCAGCATGTCTTCCAAAATCTGGTTCAATCTCTCTGTCTGACCATCAGTCTGAGGGTGGAATGCCGTGCTGAAGTCCAACCTCGTACCTAATGCAAGTTGAAGTCCTTTCCAGAACTTCGATGTGAAACGGGCGTCTCTGTCTGAAATGATGGATACGGGTACTCCATGAAGTCTCACAATCTCTGTCATATATAGCTGCCCCCACTTACTGGCAGTGTAAGTGGATTTCCCTGGCACGAAATGGGCCGACTTCGTGAGTCTGTCGACCACAACCCAGATCACCGTGTAGCCCCTTAGGGTCTTGGGCAGTCCCGTAATAAAATCCATCGACACACTCTCCCACTTCCACTCTGGCACACTCAAGGGTTGCAACAACCCTGCTGGATGCTGCCTAGATGCCTTCACCTGCTGGCACACCAAGCATCTACTGACAAAGTCTGCCACATCCCTCTTCATGCCCCTCCACCAATAGACACTCCTTAAGTCCTGGTACATCTTCGTACTCCCAGGGTGCATGGTAAACGGGGAACTGTGGGCCTCAGTCAAAAGCTCCGTCTTAACTGCGCTGTCTTCCGGCACACACATGCGTCCCTCAAACATAAGGCCACCGTCAGAGGATATGGAGAAGTCTTCACCTTCCTCTGTCTCTACCACGCGACGCTTCTCTGCCAAGTAAGGATCATTCAGCTGAGCAGCAATGATCTTTTGCCTCAAGGTTGGCTGAACTGTCAACTGAGCCAACTGTGCGGTAACCTCACCTACTGAGACTGCAATCTCGGCTCTCTCAAAATCTCTGAGTAATGGGGTCTGCTTGGTGATTAGCGCTGCTGAATGTGCCACTTTCCTACTCAGCGCGTCAGCCACTACATTTGCTTTGCCTGGGTGGTATAGGATCTCGCAGTCGTAGTCTTTCACCAACTCGAGCCACCTCCTCTGCCTCATGTTCAACTCCTTCTGAGTGAAGAAGTACTTCAGGCTCTTATGGTCGGTGTAAATCTGAATCTTCTCACCGTACAGATAGTGCCTCCATATCTTCAGTGCAAAGACTACAGCTGCCAACTCCAAGTCATGGGTAGGGTAGTTCTGCTCATGGATCTTCAACTGGCGGGAGGCATAAGCAACTACCTTACCTTGCTGCATCAGGACACAGCCCAGTCCCTTCTTGGAGGCGTCACTATAGATTACAAAGTTTCCCGAACCATCGGGCACTGTCAGGACCGGTGCAGTCACTAGCTTCTGTTTGAGCTTCTGAAAGCTCCTCTCGCATGCTGGGCTCCAGACAAAAGGGGTTCCCTTTCTGGTCAACTGGGTCAACGGGCTGGCTATACGTGAGAAGTCTTCCACGAACCTCCTGTAGTAACCTGCCAAGCCCAGAAAACTTCGAATTTCACTAACCGTGGACGGTCGAGTCCAGTTGGTCACCGCTTCAATCTTTGCGGGATCTACTGAAACTCCCTCACTGGAAACCACGTGGCCAAGAAACGTCACCTTCCTTAACCAGAATTCACACTTGGAGAACTTGGCATACAACTTGTTGGCTCGAAGGGTCTCCAAAACCTGGTGTAAGTGCTCCTCGTGCTCAGCCTCAGTTTTTGAGTAAATGAGGATGTCGTCAATGAAGACTATGACGAACGAGTCTAGAAAGTCCTTAAACACCCTGTTCATCAAATCCATGAATACTGCAGGAGCGTTAGTCAAGCCGAAAGACATCACAACGAACTCGTAATGTCCGTACCTCGATCGAAAGGCCGTCTTGGGAATGTCACCATCCCTAATCCTCAACTGGTGATAGCCTGATCGCAGGTCGATCTTGGAAAAGACAGTGGCTCCCTGCAACTGATCGAACAGGTCGTCAATCCTGGGCAAGGGGTAGCGGTTTTTGACTGTCACCTTGTTCAGCTCTCGGTAGTCAATACAAAGGCGCATCGACCCATCCTTCTTCTTCACGAACAATACTGGGGCTCCCCAAGGCGACACACTGGGCCGGATGAAGCCTTTGTCCAGCAACTCCTGTAACTGGACCTTCAACTCCTTTAGCTCGGCTGGAGCCATTCTGTAAGGGGCCCTCGAGATAGGGGCAGTGCCCGGCTTTAACTCGATGGCGAAGTCTACTTCTCTGGGAGGCGGAAGTCCTGGAAGTTCGTCTGGGAAAACGTCGGGGTACTCCCTTACCACTGGTTCGGAAGATAGGGAAACTTCTGGCTCTCTCACATCCACTACGGTTGCCAAGATGCCCCAAGTTCCCTGGCTGAGTAGTTTACTAGCCTTCATGGCTGAGATGACCTTGGGTATACATACCATGCCTGCCCCCCTGAATTTGAAGCTAGCCTCGGAGGGAGGGTTAAAGACAACTTCCTTGCCAAAACAGTCTATATTTGCATGGTTGGCTGACAGCCAATCCATGCCTAGTATCACGTCAAAGTCCTGCATGTCTAACACTAGTAAGGTCACGTCTAACATACGATTCGCTATCTCTACCCGACATGCCTTTATTTGTTCTTTGGACAACAGGACCTCCCCAGATGGAGTAGAAACCGACAAAACACTACCCAAAGGCTCTACCTCCAAACCCACATGCTGAACGAAAACGGAGGATATAAACGAGTGGGATGACCCAGAGTCAAATAGCACAAAAGCATAATGCCCCAAAATTGGGAGCGTACCTGTCACCACTGTGCCAGCTCGCTCGGCCTCCTACCGGGTGGTGGCGAAAACTCTCCCCTGCTGGGACGCAGAAGGCTGGGGCGGTGTCGTCTCAAAGGGTTTCCGAGGACACACCTCAGCAGTGTGCCCCGGTTGTCTACATCTGAAGCAGACTCCACTTCCAGCTAAGCAACGACCTCCGTGGACTCTCCCGCAGGTAGTACAAGCGGGTAGCTCTCTCAGAGTCCTCCCGGCTGCTGCAAGCTCCCGTCGGTGTCTCTGGAAGACACCTCCTGACCTCAGTGTTCGCTGCGGTGCTACGTCAGGCTGCGTCTCAACCTTTCTCTTCTGTCCCAAGGCTGACCCTCTGCCGGCAGCCTTAGACGGATCGGCTCTCTCAGGCAGGCTCAAATCCAGTGCTATACGTAGTGCATCAGCATGCGTGGCTGGGCGGAGGGCTCTGACAATGCCCTGAAGGTCTAGCCTGAGTCCTCTAACGAATTTCTCCGTCCTGGCAGCCTCATCCCTTACCATATCGGGAGCAAAGCGGGACAGCATATCGAACTCAGCGTCGTACTGCTCCACCGTCATGTCGCCTTGCTCCAAGTTTAGGAACTCTTGCAGCTTGGCGTGCTTCACATTGGCAGAGAAGAACTTAGCATAGAAGTTCTCCTTGAACTGCTCCCAAGTTATTTTGCTGACATCGCCCCCCAGCATTCTCTCAGCGGTCTCCCACCAGGCGGTGCCCCTGTCCTCCAAGAAGAAGACTGCACACTGCACCTTCTGGTCTTCTGGGCACTTCATGTACCGGAAAATAGTCTCTATGGACGTCAACCACATTTGGGCCTTTGTGGGGTTGTCCATGGATCCGTCAAAGGTCTTGGGATTATACTTCCTGAAATCCCGTAAGTGTTTCGCCTCGGCCGACAGTTGAACTGGTACTGGTTGAGCTTCCTCAGGGGCTGGAGGAGCGACGGCCTGAGCCTGAGCAGGGGCGGCCTGGTTCTGCTGGGCGGCAAGGAAAGGCGCCAAAGCAGCTTGCAGCATGTCCTGATAACGCTGCTCCATCGCGGCGAGATCCGCCTGGGTGACCGGTGCGTTTGGGTCGACTGCCGGTGCAACAGGTGGCGCCTCCGGCTGGCCACGACCGGCTCCTCTGCCTCCCCTACCACCTCCTCGGCGTGCACCCCTACGTGGCGGCATTCTCCCGAAAATTCACCAACAAACTTTTCACCACAAGAACTTAACACCCTATATCTAGGTCTTAGACTATTCAGGCAAAATTGTAATCTTAACATTAGCAAGGCTTTAGACATACCTGGCGAGTGCCGAAGGACCGTATAGCCATAGGGTGAAGAAAAACCAAAACAAAAAAAATGACCTACATCGTAGGTCAGTCTACAGAACCTAAAACACTGTGCTCTGATACCAACTGTAACGACCCAACTCCTTATACTGAATCGAAGTCATTACCAAATATAGAACAAGTGGTTTAAGTCATAAAGAAAATTTCAAAACGCATACGGTTTAAGAAATTTTATTTATAAAATTTAAACAAGGTAGTCATGCAAAAATGTAAAAGCGTTCTGAAATCCTACTCGGGCCCTATCTACATAAAAGATGGTAAGTGATGAAAAGTACTCAAATTCAAATGCGAAAATCTGAAATAAGAATAAGCGGAAGCGGTAGTCCCTATGGCCCTCCACGGTCTCACTTCGGGTCGCTCGCCAGCTTGCCCTTGCCCTTGCCCCGTCCTCTACCTGAAAACATAAAACGAAGAGAGTGAGTATAAAAATACTCAGTAAGGGACCCACTACTAGTCCCACTAGGTGCCTGTTAACTTCCTGTTAGAGTCCTGATAACTGGTACCCAATCTCTGGAACGTTCCCGAACACGTGCAATCATGCGCTCCCGTAGGAACGTAACTCTGGTCTTCGGTGCCCCGGGGGACACCTAGGACAGTCGGGATGCGAGGACCCCGTCGAGTCACTCGAGTCATATCTATATCCATGCTAGACTGGCGTCCCGTCGGACCACACAGTCCTCAATAGGTGGTGATCCCGAAGGACACCCATGCAGGTACGACTCTAACAGATCAAGCTAACAGGTACCCTAATTGCAGTATACATACACATGGCATCAACATATAACATATCATATAAATCATCTCTGCCCTCTCCGTCTCGACATTCGTCGTATAGCTATAACAGCTCTCGCCACACATAACAGGCTATAGTATAACCATACCGTCATTTACATCATACTAACATTGATTTCAGGCATCGTACCGTCCAATCCTCAACATGCAAAATTGGAGTATACATCATCTCATATTTCTAAGCATGGAGCTAGTAGTAGAATCTCTTACCTGGAGATTTACTTGACGAGTCCTAACCGCGAGGCAGTACGCTTTCCAAGCGACGAGGTCCTAACTGTTTAATATGCCAAAATTCGTAATTAGGTCGCCCACGATTAACGGTTCAAGACTCATTCGAAATGACTTACCCTAGAAGGAGATTGCAGTGCTCAAGCCCCTACTGAAGAAATCCCCCGCTGCAGCAGTTACTTGGTCCAAGACGTCCCTTAAGGAAAAATGATCTAATTTAATTCCAAATTAAATTAACTAGTGCCCAAAATATTGAATCTTACTGGATAATGCCAAAATAATTGATTTAATTACCAAAAATTAGGTGGAAGGAGCCAAATTAGTCCTGGCGGCTCGGCTGGAAGAGGACAGGGACCGGCTCGGCTTGGCGCAGGCGCGGCTCGGCTCGGCACAGGGATTACGCGTGCGGCTCGGCTTGCAACAGGAGGGAGACGCGGCTCGGCTACGTAGAAGCGCGCGGCGCGGCTTCACACGCGGACGCGGCTCGCGCACGGGTGCACGCGGGCGCGGGTCGGGTTCCGGAAGGTGGCGCGCGTCGGTTCGGGTCGCGGGGCGGGTCTTCGGTCGGATCTTGGCGCGCGAGGCGTCGGCTTCCGGATTTCGGGTGGCGCGGCGGCTGCTGGTGGTCTGGCTATCGCGGCTTCGCTCGGCGACGGCTACAGACTTGCGTTTCGGCTGCGCTTGCGTCGGATCGAAGCGGCGCGACTCGGCTGGCTGACGGGTTGGCTGCGGACGCGCGAAGGTGGCTTCGACTCGGCTTCGGCGTGCGAGAGACGGCTGCTCCGACGGACGCTCGTCTGCTGGATCGGCTTGGGCGATTCTTCCGACGCGGCTGGAAGCTCGGCGACGGCTCGGTTTCGGCTGTAGGCTCGGCTGCGCTGCTGAACAGAGAGGGGAGATGCTTGGCGGCTCGGGTTCGCGGCGGCGGCGGCGGCGGCGGCGTGCGGCGGCTAGGGTTTCAAAAGAAATTCCTTTTTCTTTTTTTTTCTTTTCCCCTCTTTCTTTCTTTGATTGATTTTTTTTTCTTTCTCTTCCTCTTTACGCACGAGTCCCAAGGCCCTTTTATAAAAAAAATGACTCTTTTCTTTCCCAAAACAACCCCTCCTCTCTCTCTCTCCAAATCTCACCAAAACAACCAACTTTAGTTTAATATGGGCTTCCCTAATTATTTGCAACAAAATAAAATTAAAATAATAAGATAAATAAATAAATGGAAAAATGATACTTATTATCCTAAACAAATGAGGATTCCCAACTTTAATTACTCAAGAAAATCCAAATGGTAAGGTTCTTCCAATAAATCTAAAATTTCCATAACCCCGCTTAACATTAATGACAATGGACAAAACCCAAAAGAGATATCGAATTGTTGGGCGTTACAATATGATTACGTATATTGGATCCTATGACTTTGCATGCAACATAACTCAAGCCATCTCTTATAGCATATGATTTTTTCTTTCTAACACCACATTCTGTTGTAGTGTCATATGAGCAAAGAACTCATGGAATATTCCTTTCGATTGATAAAATTTAGTGAAATGGAAATTTTCAAACTCTTTACCTTGATCGGTACGATTCCTACACACATTATGTTCTTTCTCTTTTTAAAGTTGTATACACAAGGCTAGAAATGTCTTGAACATATATGATTTCGATTTAATGAACTGCACCCATGTATATCGAGAATAGTCATCTACAGTCACTAGAACATACCATTTTTCTCCTAGGCTATCTACTTGTATTAGCCCCATCAAGTCTAGATGTAGCAGTTCTAGAACACGAGTGGAAGATCCATTGTCATTTACCTTCTTTGAGGAATTTATTTGTTTTTTTACAGGTCATTATGAGCAAAACATATTGGTTGACTGCTTTAACTGAGGTAAGCTAAGTACAGCCTTAACCTTCTGAACTCTTGATCACCCAGTTGCCTGATATTGTTCAACTCTTTCGATATCCCTTCGACAAGACAAACATTGTTGAGTTTTGGTGCTCCTGGTAGATAAATATTCTCTTTGCCAATAACATTTCTTTTCATGCTATCTACGAACATTACCCACCTGTCTTGCACTAATTTAATTTAGCAAACAGAGGTGAGTTACCTATCATATGCCTCGAGCAACTGTTGTCAAAATACCAATTTCTAAAGTTAGTTATATGAACAGTGGTGAATGCTACGTAGCACTTAAAACTTTCTTTAACTCTCTATTCCATTTTTCGTGGTTTGAATCCTGAAAATATTCCTCTCCTATTCTGATGAGTAGGACTATTGAATCTACGGAGCTTATAACAATGGGGTTTTATATGACTAGGCCTTCCACAGTAGTGGCATATCCATTTATGGGCCATGCTTACCTTTTTCATTTTAGTTTGTGAGTTTGATGATTCGGGAATATTGTCTAGATTCTGTTGTTCAGAGGCTCCTACGAAAACTAGTGCTTTTCCTTTGAATGACACTTGATATCTTAAATACCCTAGCCCTTTACGATCGTTCTTCTATATGATAAGAATGTTGTCGAGACGTTGTGTTCCAGGGGAGAGCATTCTAACTGATTTCACTAGAGTTTCATACTCACTACGCACTTTTCTGTGTTAAAATTTAAGAGTAGATATTGTAGTCATCAAACGATGGTTATCTTTAAATAATGTTAGAAATCTCTCTTGGTGTTGTTTTAGTAGTTCTTGATCTTCCTTCCACAAGTATAACAGTTCTTCAAAGTCAGAGGGAGAAAACTTGGGTTCATTGTCAACGAATTCTTCGAGTGTACCAGATTGCAGATTTGTATCTATGACAGTTGGGGATTGTAACTCATCATCACTAGCTTTTTTTGGAACTTCTTCGATTTCACAACTAAAATCAGATGACGTACTTGTGAGACTTTTCTTCTTCCTTTTCAAGCAGGTAGCACATTTTGCTTGGAAATGCCTATATTTTTCACATTCATGACACTTCACACTTTTGTTAGTTTTCTCAACTTGTAATGTGCTTCGGTCGTGTTCATGTCTTCTGGAAGGCATTCCTACATTTAATGACCTATGCTCGAGAAGTTTGAATTGTTGCTATCTCCGTTAGCTTGAGTACCATTCCCTTCTACCCTCTTGTAAAACTTATTTTTGAATTTTGTAAAGTGTTGTCACAACAAAGCAACCGCTTCTACAAGATTTTCATCCGCGGGAGATTTCATACTAAGTTTTGAGGGTCTTTACACACTCCTTTAAATGTGACTCCACCCCTCTTTTGCTGGCCTTGATCCTCAAAAAATAGCTCAAATGTTCGTAACAACCCGAACAATTCATCCATCTACATTGAGATTACGTCATTAGCTTCCTCGATGGCAGTATCTTTCACGTTGAATCTAACAGGAAGACATCTAAGTACTTTTTGAACCATCTTGGCTTCAGAAATTTTTTCTCCAAGTGCAAAAGATTCATTTGCCGAAATATTTTTAAGTCTAGACACTTTAACTTTTATAGTTCCTTCATATGAACTCTCTAAGAACTCCAAGCTTCTTTACCCGAGGTATATGTGTAACGCCCCAAATGTCGAGGTAAATCTTATCGTTTTACCCCATAGCAGCCTGCAAAACCTTCCAGAATTTGGAAGTGAAACGGGCATCTCTATCAGAAACAATCGACACTGGAACTCCATGAAGTCTCACTATCTCAGACATGTACAAATGTGCCCACTTACTATCAGTATAGGTGGATTTACTTGGAATGAAGTGTGCTGATTTGGTAATCCTATCAACCACAACCCAAATCACTGTAAAACCCCTTAGAGTTCTAAGCAGTCCCGTAATGAAATCCATGGATACGTTTTCCCACTTCTATTCTGGTACGCTCAAGGGTTGTAATAAACCTGCCGGTTTCTGTCTTGGTGCCTTAACCTGCTGACACACCAAGCATTTACTAACAAATTCTACCACCTCTCTCTTCATATTACGCCACCAATAAACCCGTTTTAGGTCCTGATACATCTTCGTACTACTCGGGTGCATGGAAAATGGGGAACTGTGAGCCTCAGATAATAATTATGTTTTAACCGCATTATCTGATGGCACACAGATGTGCCTCTCAAACAAAATTCCACCATCAGAGGATATGGAAAACTCAACAGCTTGCCCTGCCTCTGCTAGACCACGCTTCTCAACCAAATAGGGATCGTTACTCAGAGCATCAATGATCTTCTGCCTCAAAGTCGGCTGCACCGTCAAATGGGCTAATTGCATAGTGACTGCCCCTACTGACACTGCAATCTTAGCCCTCTCAAATTGTCGATGCAATGGGGCCTGTCGGGTAATAAGTGCTGCTGAATGTGATACCTTTCTACTAATAGCATCAGCTACCACATTCGCCTTGCCTGGATGATATAATATGTCACAATTGTAATCCTTCACTAATTCAAGCCATCTTCGCTGTCTGATATTCAATTCCTTATGAGTAAAGAAATATTTCAAGCTCTTATGATCCGTGAAGATCTGTATCTTTTCACCATACAAGTAGTGCCTCCATATCTTCAGTGCAAAAACTACTGCTGCCAACTCTAAATCATGTGTAGGGTAATTATGCTCATGACTCTTCAACTGACGAGAAGCATAAGCGACTACCTTACCTTGCTGCATCAACACACGACCCAAACCTTTCTTAGAAGCATCACTGTAAATCACAAAACTCCCTAAACCATCAGGTACTGTAAGAATCGGTGCAGTAACTAGCTTCTGTTTAAGGTTCTGGAAAATGTCCTCACATGCCTTGCTCCAAACAAAAGGAGATCCCTTCCTGGTCAACTGAGTAAGAGGAGTAGCTATATAGGAAAAGTTCTCCACAAACCATCGATAATAACCTGCTAACCCAGAAAGCTACAAACCTCATTGACTGTGGAAGGTCGGGGCCAACTGGTGACTGCCTCTATCTTAGCTGGATCCACAGAAACTCCAACCTTAGAAACCACATGGCCTAGAAAGGATACCTGCTTCAACCAAAACTCACATTTCGAGAACTTTGCATACAATGTATTATCTCGAAGGGTTTGTAGAACCATTCGTAAACGCTTCTCATGCTCGGCCTCTGTCTTGGAATATATCAAAATATCATCAATAAACATGATCACAAAAGTGTCTAGGAACTCCCTAAACACTCTATTCATCAAATCCATAAACACTGCCGGGGTATTCGTCAAACCAAAAGCCTGTCTTCGGTACATCACCATCCTTAATCCTCAGCTGATGATATCCTGACCGAAGATCAATCTTAGAGAACACTGTAGCTCCCTGTAACTGGTCAAACAGATCGTCGATCCTGGGAAAGGGATATATGTTCTTAACGGTTACCTTAACGTATAATCCCCTAACTGTATTGAATGAATTGACGCATGTTTGACTAATACATATCACTTATATGCTCTTGACTTATTAAAGGTAGTGTGACCGTTAGTTGTAGCTTATGTGCTATCATATGGACTGAGGGGTAACGGTTAGCTTCATCTATGGGGTAGTGTACCTTACTGATATATGCATCCTTCGGGATCACTAGACTGATATGTGCATCCTTCGGGATCACTAGACTGATATGTGTATCCTTCGGGATCACTAGACTGATAGGTGTATCCCTCGGGATCACTAGATTGATACGTGCATCCTTCGAGATCACGAGACTGATGTGTGCGTTCTACGAAACCACTAGACTATTTATGTAGGGTACCCCTGAATAGAAAGTTAACTGTTATTACCCTAACGTGCCCAGTACTGGGTCCCTTACTGGGTATATCTTATACTCACCCCTATTTCTCTTTAACTTTTCAGGTAAGGGTACAACGAGGGGCAGACCCACGAGGGGCAAGAAGGATGCGTGAAGGCCATATAGACGTGTCTGGTTTTCTTTATCCTTCCGCTGATGTATTTTGTTACTCATTATTTTCAATGTCAGATCGAGTCATGGTTAGAATATTTAGTTTTGTGGTTTTGTGTTTGATGATTGAGCACTGTATTTTGGAACTGTCGTGAATGTGATTTTAAATAAAGCTCGAAGCTGCTTTTGTGATATTTTAAATGTTTTTAATGAATCGTAATCGGTCTTTTATGAGCTTGTGTGTTTTACTGTCGAGTCTTAGTACTACGTAGTGACTTCAGCTTCGTCCGGAAAGTTGGGTCGTTACAATATGTATTTATGAGTTTCAATACATTTGGTCCATTCCGTAAACAGCGCATTCAAGGCTCGTGAATTTCCAAGAGACTCTTCATCCTCTTCCTTTGTCCAGGTGATTTCAGGCTTTAAAACCATCTTACTAGCAGCATCTTTGGTAGATGGTGGCAATCATTCTTACTTTCCAATAGCCATAATTTTCTCGATCCATCATAGAAGGTTAAGTCGTTGAAGTTCATTCACCCACATAATCCATTGAAGGTAAAAAAACCCACTCTTTTATGAATTGAAAAATAATAAAACAGTCAACAAATGCAGCTGGAGATAAGTAATGTTCTTAACAATTGTAGATACAACAACGACACACATAGTAGAGACAGTAGAGACACAAAGGTTTCTTAACCTAGTTTGATGATACTGCATCTACGTCTGGAAGGTACTTGACCTGAGTTAGGAGATTTTATTACTTTCAACAACTTATCATAACCATTTCCTTATGGTAATCACTACAGAGTTTACAAATTTATTCTTACTCAATATAGTAGTGATAAGGGAATGTAAAGACATATCACAACTAAGTCTATTTTTGATTTAAACTAATCAAATTAATGAGTTTGTGAAGATTGAAATTGTATTTTGTTAGACTAATCAAATTGTATTTTGTTTATGTATATAGAAATTTTAATCGAGTGCTAACAAAGAAAATATTTGTTAAATCACTAGTCCTTTTTTATGAAATTTAATGTTAGATAGGTGAGAGACATGTGAGTCTGAGTGGAGCTACTTGGTAGATTTTTGAACTTGATCAACTTTTTATTTGGGATGTTCTTGAAGTTGCATGGAATCTCTTACACTTCTTTAAAAGGCTTAAGAAGCTAGTCCAATCCGATGACAAAAAGTACACGGTCAAACAACGATAAAAGTAAGAAAGTAAAATTGTCGTAGCATGTTTGTGAGTTTAAAAATATAGATTCCTGAGATAACCTTTTGTTTTTCTATTAGGTTTTTTGCAAGAATCTATTGGAGTAATGAAGCCATGGTAGACTCCCATTCTGTTTGTAGGATTGTGATGTACCTATCATACTTCATTACATGTAGATTTTTGTAAACCCTTTACCAAAAATATTTTTGTACAAATATTACAAAGTGTATGGCAAGGTATATATATTAAATTCTTGTCTGTTTGTTTTCATATTGGTGTGTTTTATAGTACCTTTTGATTGTGCTGGTCAATGTAATGGAAGGGCAACAAGAAAAATAGGGACTGCCAAGAAAAATAGAAAAAAAATGTAGTAATAGAAGAGTATATGACCTTTGATTTTAAAAAAAAAAAATTGTCAAGGAAAAGGTATTCTTGACAGACAATTGAAGTCATGTTAGGTGGTTTATTGACATTTAATAATTGTCATGATTGACATATTCTTGACATGAAAAAAAATGTGAACATATATGAGTTCATGACATTTATAATTGTCGTCAATATGCAAATAATGGCGATAATTACTCTAATATGTGTGGAATGGTGACAGTTAGTTATTGTCATAAAATATAAATAATGACATTTATTATCTATAAAAAATATTGGATATGTGACTTTTATTCTCTGTCATTAAATATAAATAATGACATCCATTATTTGTCAACAATAGAAGATATGTGACATTTATTCATTGTCATAAAATATAAATAATGAAATTTATTATCTGTCAACAATAAAAGATATGTAACATTTATTTTCTGTTATGAAAACACTTATTATGACAGTTTTTCCAAACTGTCATAATAGACTTTCCTTGACAGGCAGAACAATGATTGAAAATAACTATCAAGAATTTTAAATATGATAGATTTTTCTAGTAGTGTATGTTTTCGCTCTGATTACATTCGTGTTCTTAATCCACTTGACATGGCTCTCAAATCATAATTATAATTGCTTCGAACGTCCTTTTGAATTTTAAAGTCATTCTAAACACCCACAGACTTTTTGCAGTTGATTTTGTACATAAGATGTATTTCGTGCAATAAGCACATTCAAAAATAATAATATGTATTATTGAAATATGAAAGGCATATCCAAGATTATTCTTTATAACCTTAAGATAGTTTTTCAGAAGGTATACCAATTTGTTAAAATTTAGAGAATAGCATAAGCTGTGCATTCCACTTCTTATATTATTCGTGCATTTTCTTTTCATGTGTATATAATTTGACTCAGAAAATGCACACACGTTTACTATTTCTTGAACATGATCTTGATTCATAATGTATTATATTAAATGAAAGATTCATTAAATTTTGTTGATAATTACTATACCATCATTCAAAGATTGTCAAACAAGTTAATAAGGAAAATAAATAACAAACCCTTTAGTCCATTCTATTTCAATAGAAATGTTGTGTGTAGGTAAAACATAGTAAGAAATTGTAAATATCAACAAGGATAGCGGCAAAGACAAGTATCACTTGGGGTTCGACAGAAAAAGCACAATCCCATTGCACTTTTTCCAAATAGGGCTTTGCAGCCACTCATACACTCGGCATCCTTGCAACCTCCTCCATGCAAAGCCTTCTCGCATAGTCCTCCTACACCTTCAACACTTTTCATCATAGTTTCTCTTGCATTCATCAAAATCCATGATCACCCAACCTCAATCTCCAATACTTAGGTAAACACAAGTTAAAACTAATACGTAGAATATCAATTACTTGCATTGTGTAGAATTTCTCAAATAAGTAATTAAAATGGCAACAAGAAATCAAAAGACAAGGCGAGCATGTGGTGATGAAATTAAAATAAATAATAAAATCTAAGTAGGGAGTACCACTGAACATGAGTAAAAGTGCAAGAAGAATGGCCGAGAAGGAGACATACTTCATGTTTTTAATTTCTGATATACTTCAATTTCTGCAAATTTTGAAATGATAGATTTTGGGTATTTGAATGTTGGGTATTTATAACAAAAGTTATACTTGGTGTAACGCCCCGAAGTTCGAGGTAAAATTTTAGCATTTTAAGTGAATTGTTCGGAAATTTGAGTTTTGGTAAAACGATAAAATAATAATATAATATTGATTAGATTATTATTATCGGGAATTATTATTACAATTTTTAATGTTAATATTTTCTTTTTATTTATTTAAAATAAATATTAATATTTTTGTTAATATTATTATAATTAATTAATATTAATATTCTATTATAAATTTATATTAATTTTATTCAATATATATATATATATATCATTATTTATTTTTATTATATTTAATATTATTATTATTATTATTATTGTTTATTTTTATTACATATATTATTATTATTATTATTATATATATATATATATATATATATATTCAAAAAAAAAAGAGAAACCCTAGCCCTCCCGCGCGCCGTCTCCCCCCCCCCCCATCTTCTTTTTCGCTTTCTTCTTCCTCACGTCGCGCCGCCGCCCTCTCTCCGTTTTTCTCCTTCTCTTTCGTTTCTTTATCTGCCCGACAACCACCCACTCGATTTCTCCTTCTCCTTCTTCGTCTTCAGCTCGCATCTCCATCTCCGTTTCCGTTTCCATCGTCGGCAGCTTCAAATCTCCACCGTCGTCCGCCGCGGCTCCCCATCCATTTCCGATTCCTTCTCGGCCTCACACAATAGCATATCTGCCGCCGCTCGTCGCCGCTCCACGAAACAGCCAGCTGCGTTCCTCGTGCGTCGTCCGCGAATCGCCGCCGCCATCGCTCGCCGGGGGAAAATCGATCACCGTGGCTGCCGTTTTCATCCAACCCGACCCGAGGACCCGCATTTAACCCGAGACCCGCTTCCAGCCCGAGCCACGGATCTGATTCGAGCAAGCCGCGGGCTAGAGCTGAGTGAGCCGAGTGGACCGAGTGAGCCGAGCCGCGAGCCGAGCCGCACTGAGCCGAGCCGCGAGCCGAGTTGAGCCGAGCCGCGAGCCGAGTTGAGCCGAGCCACAAGCCGAGCTGTGAGCCGAGGCCAAGCCGAGCCGAGCTCCTTGTTTCACCAAGCCACCTAAGCCTTCCTTCTTCCGCTCCGGGTCACGGTGAGTCTTCGGTAAGGATTGTTTTCGATGAATTCCCTAATGTTGCTACATCCGATTAGAGTTTGAATATTGGAAGAAGATATGGCCCTACTTTTCTCCCTTGAAGGCAGTACAGAGTTGACGCTTGAGTTCTCGGGCCTCGCGGTAGGCTTGTTTGGAGGTAGTTTTCCTTTCCTCGGGTAAGTCAACGGATGTGCTTCGGACCTTCTAAAACGACTTCTACTAGAGTCATCAACTAAAACCTTCGTGTTTTTGTTTAGGTTGATCTGTTGAGCGTGGATTCGATCGAGGGGCATAACCGAGTATCAGGTAAGGGTTTTCCTACTACTGGACCTCAGATCGAGGCTGGAAACGTAGTAATCCACAGGGGATTACACGTTAGTGACTGTACTGAATAACTGTATGTGTGTTGACTGTTAAGCACTGTTATTATATTTTGTCTGATGTAAAGGTACTGTGACTGCTAATTGTAGATTGGGATTCTATATTGATGGACCTTGAAGTTACGGTTCAGTATGTAGTAATCATTGGTCTGGATGTTGATCATGGAGTTTGGACGGGAAAGGACAGTGAGTCCGGTTTTGGTTGGTTAGTTGATTGGGCCTAGGGTTTTCCCTAATGGTGTGCGAATTGGTGATGCGTACAGCAACTGAGGGTGTAGTTGTTTAAACCTATACTATCTGACTGACAAAGCCTATGGCGGAACTGTAATATGAATGTCGTTGGGGTGTGACTGTTGTGGACGGTTTAGTATGGACTGAGGGGTAACGGTTAGCTTCATCTATGGGGTAGTGTGCCTTATGGATATGTGCATCCTTCGGGAGCACTAGACTGATATGTGCATCCTTCGGGAGCACTAGACTGATGTGTGCATCCTTCGGGAGCACTAGACTGATTTGTGCATCCTTCGGGAGCACTAGACTGATCGGTGCATCATTCGGGAGCACTAGACTGATAGGTGCATCCTTCGGGAGCACTAGACTGATATGTGCATCCTTCGGGAGCACTAGACTGATAGGTGCATCCTCCGGGAGCACTAGACTGATGTGTGCATCCTTCGGGAGCACTGGACTGATATGTGCGTTCTACGGAACCACTAGACTGTTATGTAGGGCACCCCTGAATAGGAAGTTAACTGTTGTCCCCTAACGGGCCCAGTAGTGGGTCCCTTACTGGGTATGTTTATACTCACCCTTTCTCTTCTTAACTTTTCAGGTAAGGGCACGGCTAGGGGCAGACCGACGAGGGGCAGAAAGGATGCGTGAAGGCCATATGGACGTGTCTGATTTTATTTTCGCTTCCGCTGATGTATTTTGTTAGAATATCTGTTTTGGTGATTTTCTGTTGATAACTTACAAATTTTATTTGAAACCTTTGTGAATCTTGGATTTGATGACTTGAGATTTTATTCAAAACTTTTGCAACTGTGATTTGAAACAGGGCCCGATACCGTTTTGTTGTTATATTCCTAACGTTTTAAGAAATCGTAGCTGGTTCATTATAGATTTTGTGTTGTGTGGTCGAGTCGTAGTATTGAGTAATGACCTCAGCTTAGTCCGGAAAGTTGGGTCGTTACACTTGGGTTTTGGTAATTTTTCCTATCTGCATTAGTTTTTCAAACCTTTTTTAGAAAATTTTGTTGTTATATGGTATCTGTTTTTAACTTCTTATTTATAACAAAAGTTATACTTGGGTTTTGGTAATTTCTTGCCGGTATCCACCTAGTTTGTCCTATTTATGGAATAAAAACCTGGGGCATTTTCAAATGTAGTAAAATAAAAAATAATAAATTATTTACCAACTAACATAATATTAATAAAATGATTCACGAGCTCTTCTGGAAATCTTTCAAATATGATATCATCAACATATATTTGTGTAACAATCATGTCTTTGTAAGATTTATTCACCAATAAGGTCTTAGCAGCACCTCCTTTGGAATTTCCTTTGCGACCAAGATAAATCATGAGTCGTTCAGTCCATGCTCTAGGTGCTTCCTTTAGTTCATATAAAGTTTTATTGAGTTTATACACATCATGAGGATAAATTGGATAAAAAAACTCTTAGGTTAAGCTACATACACTTCTTCGTTTAAGTACCTATTTATTGAAAAAGTTATGATAGAATCAATAAACCTTTAGTTAATTATAAAGTAATTAACTGTTGTAATAGCTAGAGGGACAACAGAAGTAAATAACACGGAAAGCTTTGGTAACCGAGTTCGGCGAATACCACCTACGTCTAGAGTGCTTTACATAGCTTAGACGAGTAATATTATTAAGCACACACTTTTCAATATAGATCAATACAATAAGGAACATTTTGCTCATGTATATGACTATCTTTAACCCAACCATTAAATTTTGGCTCCAATCCTTAATATCCCAAATAATAACATAATTAATAAAAACTTCTTAAAGATTTGGGATGTTACATATATTTTCCCAATAATTATATTTCAACATATAATTATAAATTTTCTTTTTAAATAAATTCAATTCCTTCTCTTTCCTTATTTACCCAATCATAACAACTTCTGTTCAGATCAATATTTATCTTTCTCCAAAATAATTAATTATTATTTATTTTTCTCTAAAATAATTAATTACCTTTCACAATAATTAATTCTTATTTATCTTTCTCCAAACTAATTATCCTTTTACCACTAATTATATTTTCTCAAAATATAATTATTTTTTCTCTAAAATCAAATTATCTTTTCTTTAAATAATTATATTTCAAAAAATATAATTATTTTTTCCTTTCACGTAATATATATATATATATATATCCACATATACATATAATTATCAAGTCTCCAACAAACTCTCTACAATTTAATTTAAATAACATCTATAATTATTTAATTTAACTAAACTTCAACAACACTCAAAATCCACAACATAATCCTCTTTTAACCTACAATTTAATAAAAACTCAACAAACACCACATGCCAAAACCTCTAATTAATTAAAGATTCATCCAACAAATATTTAATTAATTTAAATTCCCACATAAATCAAATAATTCTTATTAAATGAATTCAAAATAACACCCAGTAATGTTATGTTTGGGTTTGTGTAAGTTTTCCTCTCTGAGTCAATTTTTCAAACCTTTTTAAGAAAATTTAGTCGTTATCTGGTGAGTTTTTTCAACATTATTGATAAAAGAATTAATGAAATTAATTAGTTTCTTTTTGTCATTAAAGGTTTTAAGTTGAAAAGAATGAAAACTTTTTTTCTTGGCATCCAGATACAATTGTTCGAATATAGTAAAACAAAATAGAATAAATTATTTACTGTCACACCCCCTCCCGGACTACCTGCTACCTTAAACCGAAAGATGGCGTGAAGCAGACAAAAAACGCTTTTCTGTACCTGTATCTGTCGACACTTCTTAAAACTTTCATGTGATGAACTTGCCAATCTAGTATATAAATTATTATACATGTAACAAAACACAGCGGATCCTAGGCTAGTCAAACACATACATGAAGTGTACCTCAAAATTTACTGATTTCACGGGTAAACCTAAAGACACCTTAATCAAAATATAACCAACAAAAATTTACCCGACTACAGCTCCTAAAGCTTATACAAACTGTGGAGTATCTATAAAATACAAGGGTGTATATACATCACAAACACAACAAACTCTATGCCCAACTGAAAACACGTACTGGTAATCGATAATGGAGCTTCAGTAGACTAAGGCAGTTTATCAGGCACCGGAAACTCGGTGAGTGACTCATTTTGGAAAGGGTGAGCTATGAAGCTCAGTGAATGACTCTATTTAAAACTATGAATTTAAAGATAAGAGCACTTGAAAACTTTACACATATAAATCTGTTTATACAAGACGTAAATGTAAACGTGTAGTAGTAAGAATAGCTTCCTTAAATACTCAGCATGTCCATCATTGAAATCTAGCAAGGCATATCAAGTATATCGAAGAATTTTAACTAACATGACAAATATACGTTGTGTAGGGTACACCCAGTACAACAACGTTTACAAGCTCTACGATGTAGTGGGGCCTGCCCAGCACTCCCATCGTCTTTGTCGTAGTGGGGCCCGCCCAGCACTCACGACAGCATCGTTGTTATTGAGTACACTCAACGTTAACAATGAAATCTAACCAGTGTGCACACTGTAATCTCTAGCCTCAGGCTCAAGATCTCAGTCATGTAGTTAATGAAAATTTCATAAATCATCTAAAAATATTAAAGCATGCCTGCTAATAAATTTTACACAAAGCTCGAATCTTACTCAGCTCTTTCGTGGAAAACTGAGTTCTTAAAACAAAACTTCTTACTAATTCATGCTTTGCTTAAAACATTGTGGTTTAAATACTTTCCAAACATTTAATATCTACGTGCTAGCATAAATTTCATTATGAAATCTAGTCTCCAAATGTATACTTGAAAGTAGTCATGAAATTAAAATATCTTTCGTAGCTTCGTAACTGAACATTTATCGCATTCAATCATAATAACAGTTATGGATTATATTTCAAAGTTTGTTTTGACGCTCACCGTCTTGGGCTAGATCCTTGGTCTAGAAGCTCGGTTTAATTCTTCTCGACCTGCCAATAACCCAACCGAGTATTAAAACTCTAAACATTCTGGTTTCCTAAAGATATACTTAACATGTCGCACCAAAGATGACGATCACGAAACAAAGCTTAAGAAATAAAATCCTATTTCAACAATTCTCAGAAATTTCCAGATTTCTAATATAAACTTCAAAGGACTATAACTTTCTCAATACTTAACCAAAATGAGTGTTCTTTATATCAAAATCTTTATTTTGAGATCCTCAAAACTTACTTGAAGATATGTAAATCTGATTCCCTGTGCATAAACTCAGATAACCCTCGAAACAGAACCACTTCCAGAATCGCGCGCACACGACGTCTTTAAATTGTCCCTACAATTTAAGTGATTTTTAGTCGTTTTTGGTTCACGATTTCTTCATGAAAGTTGTCATAAATGGAATAAGCTTTCAAACCATACAAAATAAAGATTCTAACTCAACCGGTACACTCTAAAATATAAGAAAAATTAGAGACCTCCTGATTTCGAGTGAAAACCAGCTGCCCTATTTTCTTCATCAAAAAGCACCCAAATGAATATCCGAATTTGCTCCAACTTTCTTCATAAAGTTTGTTTGAAAATGAGTTAACTTTCAGTAAATGTAAATCTCACCTCTTAATTCCTTTTGAAGAGTTCAAACCGAATTAAAAACTAGTGATGTGCAGAATTAACTAAAATTCAGCAATGGATACACCTTGCTTGAGTTCTCCTCCTTTTCTTCAACCTCAAAATTCTAGTAAAATTCCTCTTCTTCTTCCAAACTCTCTCTTAAATGTTCTCTACAAATTGAAGATGGACAAAAAATGGAAGTTGGATGTCTTCAAAATGCTTGGCGGTGAAGGGAAGAGAAGAAGAAGAAGAAAAGAAAAAATGAAATTTTCTTCTATTTTTCTTCTTTTTATCCTTTCTTTTCTTTCTTTTTTTTAAATTTATTTAATAAAACTATTTAATATATATATATATATATATTTACACTTAATTTCCATTTCTTTTTTTTTATTCCACATTTAAAGAAATTAAACCAAGAAAATATCGGGTTTACATTTACGAACAAACATTTTCTATCAAGGATTTTATTAAAAAGATATTTTTTATAACTGATATCTATTTGGTAAACATACCAATTTTGAATTGATAAGGTTTAATTAGTCTATCAATTGATATTTTTTAGATCAACTATCAATGATATTGTTCTATTGCTATCACTTACATTATCTATCAGTGATAACAATTGAAGGATATCATTGATAGCGTCTATGAGTCATATTTCTAATAGACTGTTATATATCAATGATATCCTTGATATAGTGGTTGTTTTTTTTTAGCATAAATGGACAAAGAAATTAGATAGAATTAGCGTGCTATCGGTAATAGCTTTAAATCACTAATAACATTCTATCCATATATTATATCCTCCATCGCTGATAAGGTAAATGAAATTGTTATAGTTGCAACTTTTGTTGAAATAAATTATTGATTTTACGTTATGCTATGAACATTTATATCATTTAGAAAGTAGAAATTCAAGTTATCTGTGAAAAATTCATGAAAAACATTATTGATATCTAAACATGTCGTCATTAATAGAAGTCATCATTGATAGTATGATATCAGTCTATCACTGATATCATAAGATGAAAGAAATTGATGGAAAAAATTGGCATTTTAAACAAATATATATCATATGACTGGTAAAAAAATTGTCATTGTTGCAAATATTTTTTCCTTGTGCGCTAGATATTATATTTATTTTCTAATTTATGTTATATGATGCAATATTTTTGATTTTCCATGACAAAAATAGGTCATTGTAAAGAGTAATAACTTTTATCTTCTCAAAATTAAGGTCATAGACTTTGTGATGACAACTAAATAAGATATAATAAATTTTAACTTCATAATGGAAAAAAAATATTTATGTTAAACACTTAAATCTCTAAAGTTGCAGATATTACTTTGATTCTGTCAAATGCATTACAACTTAAATAAATAATTCATTCCTTTAACAAAAAATGTTAAAAAATAAACAATGTTACGACTCTAGTAACTTATCAGTTCAATTATAAATAAAAAATAAATAAATGCCACTTTGGTTCCATTGAATATTAATAATGAACTCTCGAACTAGCTTCGGGTAAAACAAGCCAAGGTTTTTCACGGTACTATCCTCAACTCTAGGCTTAGTTGTTGATGGCCGATTTGATGTAGGTGGCGATTGATGAACATCCGTCTTTCACTCTGGCACATGATGCGGGGGATTGCACATAGGTTCTGATGGTCCTCTAAATTCCTTGAACAGATCATCAATAACAGAATCTGCAGTTTTCTTCAGACTGGTGTGATCAATATTGACTTGAGAAGTAGCAGAATGACGCGCTCCAAATTAACTTTCAAAGTAAACATGCCGTGATGAGAGTCATACACCTGATGATAAACAGCCTCAGCATCCGACATCTTGGTCACTCAAGCTTCCTTTGACGAATCTTCCAAGGAAGATTTAGTTGCCACACTGGCCTTGAACTTGCGTCACATTATATTGGCAAGGGAAACATCATCATGATCGAAGGAATCGAAATCCACTACTACCATTTCGACAAACTTTGAAATAGGAGCCCTGAACTTCCAATTTTGTTTAGAATTCGTTTGGAACTTTTGAGACTCTATACAACAGTTATTAATGGGAACAACAAGGGACAAAGAAGGTGAAGCATTCGTACTTGTGATAGAAATTTAAGGGTCATGTTTGGATAGAGATTTCTCAAAGGAAGACGAGACAATGATTTCCTAAAGACGCCTTAACTGTCGAAGAGGGTTACAAGTCAAAATCATCTTAATTCTTGGAATTTTCGGTAGAGGCTGATAAAAGCTTGTTGATGGGTTCATTATGGGAGGAGTTGAACGATATTGTTTATTCCTTGTTGACACCATTGTAGAAACTCGAAGAAATATATACTAGAGAAGTTGAAGCATTGCGAAGACGGAAGATGAATCGTGTACGGGAAATGGAATGCCAAAAATAAATTCTGCCTGTTTAAATTTAACTGACTTCCATGGGACCTGAATAACAAACAATGGGTCTACACTTTGAGTTCAACAAGCCCAAAATTAATGTCAAACGAGTACCACACACCAAAATTAATTGTACGTAGAACATCTTTCAGAATACGTTTAGCACATCGTAGATGAGCTTTCCTGGGATCCACTTAATATAGTGCACATACACCGACAACGTATGCGGTATTATAACGACTTGCAGAAAGGTATAGTAGGCTCCCTATGATGTTTCAATATAAGATTTCATGCACTTTCTTACATCTGTTGTGCTTAAAGACTTTGATATGCGTGGTCATATAGGTGCACTTCGCTTTGGCTTGCTCTAGGTCGAACTTCTTAATCGAATTCCGAGCATACTTTTCTTGTATATAAATATTCCAGTCTCTCTTTATTGAATTTGAAATCCTAGAAAGAAAGTCAACTTTTCCACCATACTCATTTCAAACTTAGTCTTCATTTGCTCAATACACCTGGGCAACTAAGAACTCATTATTAGTATTCTTAATGAACATTGACTTATCAGTACCTCCTTAAGACTTCTTCAGTGATAAATCCGTTAAAAATGTGTTCTTGACATCCATCTGATAAAGAGTAATCCTCCTAAATCATGCAAGATCGAGTAACGGACGAATAGATTCTGATCAAGCTACAAGTGCGAACATCTCACCAAATTCTAGTCCTTCTGTTTGAGAATATCCTTAGGCTACTAACCATGCCTTACTCTGAGTGACATTTCCCCTCTCGTCAGTTTTGTTCTTGAAGATCCATTTTGTGCCAATAATGTTGATATCTACAGGTATTGGTATTAGTTCATAGACTCGCTTTTGTTCAAACTGATAAAGTTTTCCTACATGGCCTTGATCCAATGTTCACCCTTTAGAGCCTCAGTTACACTAGTGGGCTCTATAGTAGATGTAAAACATGCATTGGCCATAAACTTGGCATATTCTAGCCTATTTTTCTTTCTCATGGTGATACAACTGCCAATATCCCCAGTAACATTGTTGACTGCATGATTATTCTTCATATGTGCCAAAGGAGCAAACAGTCGAGTATTAGCATCTTTATTTCAAGAAGCTTTTCTAAGGCCAGGTGTTGAATGTTCTTCTGGTCTATACTCTTGATCATTACCTTGACTCTGTTTAGATGAAACTTCAGAGGTGACTTTTGAAGCTACTCATTCAGTTTTAGAAGCATTGAATTATTTTTCATACATGACTTGTTAGATCATTCTAAAGACCCACAAACTCTTGCAGTTTATTTTGTACATAAGATATATTTCATGCAGTAAGGACATTGAAAAAAATAGTATGTATCATCGAAATATAAAAGGCATATCGAAGGTTATTCTTTACAATGGCCTTAAAATAGTTTTTCAAACGGTGTACCAATTTGTTAAAATTTAGAGAATAGCATACCATGTGCATTGCACTTCTTATAGTATTCGTTCATTTGTTTTTCATGTATAGATAATTTGACTGCGAAAATGCACACATGTTTACTATTTATAGCACAAGATTTTGATTTATAATGTTGTACTACCCCAAATTTTTTAGGTAAATTTTAACACTTTATATTAATTTTAAGGATTTAAAATTTTTTTGGTGTTAAAATTTATTTGGTCTATAAGAGAAAAGAAAAAGAAAATGAAGGGTTTAAATTTTAATAATATGATATAATATAAATTAATAAAATAATAATATAATATGAATTTTATTCTTCTTATTCCTCTTGTATTTTTTTCTTCTTCTTCCTCCTTCAGCCGCGCCTCAGCCCCAACTCTCATCTTCAATCTCTTCTCTCCTCTACTCCGTCCGCCACCACAGCCGTGGAGCCTCTATCATCTCCCTGTCTATCGTTTGACGAAGCTTAGTCGCCACCGTCGCGCATCTACTCGTCCGTTGGCCAAATCTATCTTTAATTGTGAGTCCGGCAGTCGCCTGGTGGAGCAATTTACGTCACGTCTTCGGTCTTCCTATATCCGTCGACCATCGGCCATCTCAGTTCCTCTCCATCCTTCGTCTGCTGCAGCCTCGCGAAAACACACCCGTTGCTCAAGCTTCCTTATTCTCCTTTGTGCTGTCGTCTGCCGCGTGAAGCCGAATCACTGAGCCGACCCCGGTTTCCTTCAAGCTAACTTAACCAAACGAGCCGAGAGCCATGTCGTAAGCCGAGCTGACCCACAAACTGAGCCGAGCCATAAGCTGACCTAAGCTGAGCTGCCTCTCAACCCAAGCCAATTTTCCAAGCTGATCTCCCTGTTCCCTGAGCCACTTAAGCCGTGTCACTCCATGCTGAGTCCTGGTGCGTCTTTGTAAGGGTGATTTAATGAGTTGCTAACGTTTTCTATAGCCGATTCGAGTATAAATATTGGAATAAAACGTTGGACTTATTGGTTTGGTTAGATTTTGATCGTTAGACTGATACGTATATCCTTCAGGATCACTAGACTTATTGATGTGTGAGTTCTACGAAACAACTAGACTGTTTATGTTGGGTACCTCATAATAGGAAGTTAACTGTTATTACCCTAACGGGGCAAGTAGTGGATCCCTTACCAGGTATAATCTTTTTATACTTACCCTTTACTCTTTAACCTTTTCAAGCAAAGGTAATGCAAGGGGCAGACCAAGGAGAGGCAATAAGGATGCGTGAAGGTCATATGGATATGTCTAGTATTTAATGCTTCCACTGAACGTGTTCGTTATTTATGTTTTGGAATTTTTAAATTGAGTTATGCTTATGTTTTTTCGATTTTTGAAAGTGATTTAAAATAGGGCCCGAACTGCTTTTGTTATGTTTTGAAGGTTTTCTTTTATGAATTGTAAACGGGTCTTTTTCTGAGTTTGCGTGTTTACTATCGAGTCTTAACAATAAGTAGTGACCTCAGCTTAGCCCGAAAATTTAGGTCGTTACAAATGTATTCAATGAAATGAAAGATTCATTAAACTTTGTTCATAATTACCATATAATTGTTCAAAGATTGTCAAACAAGTTAATAAGGAAAATAAATAACAAACCCTTTAGTCCATTCTATTTTGATAGAGAATGTGTTATGTGTTGATGGTAAAACATAGTAAGAAATTAGAAAGATCAACAAGGATAGCGGCAAAGACAAGTATCACTTGGGGTTCGAAAGAAAAAGCACAATCCCATTGCACCTTTTCCAAATAGGGCTTTGCAGCCACTTATACACTCGACATCCTTGCAACCTCCTCCATGCAAAGCCTTCTCGCATAGTCCTCCTACACCTTCAACACTTTTCATCATAGTTTCTTCTGCATTCATCAATCCATGACCACCCAACCTCAATCTCCAATACTTAGGTGAACACAAGTTTAAATAATACGTAGAATATCAATTACTTACATCGTGTAGAATTTCTTATTAAAATGGCAAAACTAAATCAAAAGACAAGGCGAGCATGACATGAGAAATCAAAATAAATAATAAAAGCTAAGTAGGGAGTACCACTGAAAATGAGTAAAAGTGCAAGAAGAATGGCCGAGAAGGAGATGGACTTCATGTTTGAAATTTTTGATACACTTCAATTCTCACAAGTTTTGAAATGATAGTATTTGGGTATTTGAATGTTGGGTATTTATAACAAAAGCTATGCTTGGGTTTGGGTAATTTTTCCTTTCTACATTATTTTTCAAACATTTTTTAGAAAATTTGGTTGTTATATAGTATCTATTTTTCCCTTCATATGGACAAGAAAATTATTTAGTTTCTTTTTGTAGTTAAAGTTTTCAAATTTTAAAGAATAAAAAGTTATTTTTGCTGGTATCCACCTCCAATTGTTCTATTTATAGAATTAAAAGTTGGGGCATTTTCCAATACAGTAAAATAAAATAAATTATTTAGGAGCTTGTTATAAAATAAAGAATCAATAAACTAAATAAGAACAATGAAACAACACAAAAGAAGAATAGAGAAGAGAGGAAGTAGAAGACCATTGAACTCAATTGTGGTGTGTATTACAATGGCACCACACATCTCTATTTATAGGACATATCATGGTATATATTACATTATGGAATTGAATGGGATGAATGTTACAATATGGAATTGAATAAGTTATCTAAAAATTGTAACCTATGTAGGTTATGGATATCTACATTTATAATATATCATTATATTTACAATACTCCCCCTTAGATATCCATATTATATAAAAATAAATGCCTCGTTATGACATCACTTGAGTTCTCTGAGTCGTCACATTCCAATGTTGTGCACCAGCTTTTCAAATGTTGATATGGGTAATGCCTTTGTGAACATCAATGTCATCATTTTCTTCAAGGTCATGTGTATGAAACAGTTTTGGTGAGATATGCTTTGTTCTATCTCCTTTTATACACCTTTGTTTGATTTGTGCTACACATACGATATTATCTTCAAATAATATTGTTTGTAAATTTTTATTAAAAGACTAACGCATGTTTCTCGAATATTATGCATCATTGACCTCAACGACACACATTTTCTACTAGCTTCCTGAATATCAAGAATTTATGCATGATTTGATCAAGTGACCGTAATGGTTTGCTTTACAGACCGCCAAGATATAACAGTTCTTCCATATGTAAACAAATAACCTGTTTGAGATCCTGCTTTGTGTGGGTCAGATAAATATCCAGCATCTGCATATCAAACACTACAAGAGACGGGGGTACTCCGAACGTAAAAAAAATATAAGGGGAAGTGAAAAAACGTCGGGAAAGGATATGCCAACGATTTTAATGGCCTCGAGACGAACGTTGGGATAACTGCGTCGGGAGAGGCATCCCCAACGCATGACCAACACGGCATCAGGAATGCCTCTCTATACGTCGTTTTTATCGATAAAAACTATGGCGTCGGGAATACCTCTCTCGACGTCATTTTTGTGGACTCATATCGTAGTGTCGAGAATGATTTCTTCCGACGTTTTTGTGCATCCTATTCTTGACGTTTCGTTGCGTCGGGAATTCCTTTTTATATGTATTATTTTAAAATATATAATTTTAAATGTTTTTCCTAAAATATTTTGCTCAAACAAGTTCTCTACTTTTATGAAATAACGACATTCATATTGCTCAAATATTTTTTTCGATGTTTTATATTAAATTAAAACAAATTCAATATAAATTTATAAATTAAGAAATACAAACACAAATTTAAAAAAATATTTAATAATCATAATATGAATAAGTTAACAAAACATAATTAATAGCATTCATAATACAAAAGCTGTAGTTCTCATAATACAAAAAAGAGCAAACAAAGTCGTACGTCTTCTAACAAAGCTCGTACGCGCCATTCTACACCTTGGGTCTTACAATGATACAAAAGTGTGTAAGTTTAGTACATATATCCATATGTTCACTATATACTATCATTGCAAAAACTTAAGATTAATGGAGACACATATACGTACCACAAAGCTAGGGATCATGGCGTGGTCCTTTTTGTGCTTGAGTGAAGTCTTCTACCAACTTTTGCATTCCTTCCACTTGTGAAGCTAACGCTATGTGATTTCTATCTTGCACATCAATCTATTCCAAAGATTCATTAAGTTTAGATTGTAATTCAATCTCTTTTTGTGTGGACGTTGGACAAGATGTCGTGGAACTATGTGCATTTGTTGTCTTGCGAGCCTTCGGCTTAGGTCCCCAACTAAGGCCTTTTTGGTAGCCTGGTCGTCTACCAAACACCTAATCGGATATCTCATTCCCAGAGAGTGTTTGACTACCCTATGGGGTAAGCTGGGACTGGAGTTCCAACATTTGATTCTGCAACAATCTTAAAAACTAAGTTAGGTAAGGCAAAAATATATAACAAAAGAGTATATAATTAATACGGGCATAAGTGTTGGTTCAATAACTTATATGTGCATCCTCTGCGGCTTTCGAGACGAATATGTGGGAACCTGGTTTATCAGTATAATTTGTCATCGTCTCTTGCATGTGACAAGTGTTCATCCACATCGTCGATGAAGTCATCAGTGAGATGACGCACAACCGATCTTTCAACAATTGTGGGATCAACGTCAATTCTGCAAGGAATGTCATCCTCGATGTGGTCATCTCGTTGATGGCTTACAACAACTTCTAGTATGTTAGTGTGCTCATTCTCAACATCATCTACTTCTGGCAAATCCCATATATGCTTATTTTGGATGACATGCACAACTTTCCAATTGCTACCATTTTTTGGGCCATCGACGTAAAAAACTTGATGTGCTTGAGACGCAAGAATTACAGGTTCCTCCATGTACCAAAAACGGGATGTGTTGTTTGTTCTCTCTTCATCTAACACTACCCCAACATTCATCGACATTTCATCTTCCAAACAACTGTCCTCTGTTTCCTCTTCATATTCAATAGGGGCTTGTAAATCATTTAGCATACCAAACATATCATCTTCTTAATTAAATTGACTACTACTAGTTTCTTCATCAAAAGGATTACTACTAGTTCCTTCCTCAAAGTTTTCTATGCCTCTAAAGCTTAATAACTCTCCATGATACACTCATTCTGTGTCAGAGGGGGACATTGCAATAATTAGTAGATGTCGTTCCACACCCTTTAATGAGCTCTAACTTAAATTCAAACATCTCTTGCATGGACACCTTAATCGTCCGTAGGCATCAACGTGAAACTTGGCAAATTCTAAAAATTTGGTCACTCTCTGTCTATACTCAAGGGAGAACTTATTTCTAAGTTTTATCCAACCCTTGTCTATCGTTTAAGTCCCTAAAACATAAATAGGTTTAATTAGAAATATATTTCTCTCCCTCTCTCACATCCATAACTTACTCCCCTAAATTTTTACTAAAACTAACTTCAAACTAAAAAGGCTACCATAACTGCAGGATAGCCAACGCAACCTAATTATTAACAACAAAATATTTCAAAATCTTCGCATCCTACCAACCCCTTCAAGCTACAGAGGCTACCATAACTGTACGTTAGCCAACACAACCTAATTATTACTAACAAAGTACTTCAAAAATCTTTGCATCCTACCCACCCCTTCCAACAATGCTACCTTACAGGCTATCCTACTACCACCTCTTGAAACCATCCTAAACAGAAACAAAACCATCCCAAACAAAAACAATTTCAAAACAAACAAAGCTACCATAACTGTAGGATAGCCATCCCAAATAGAAACAAATTCAGCATAAAAAAGGCTACCACAACTGAGGATAGCCAAAACAAATCTTAAGACATATTACATTTTCAATTTAAAACATAAACCCCCCTTCAAATTTCAATATAACTATAACAACCTTCAAATTTCAATTTATAAACCCCTTTCAAATTTCAATTTAACTATAACCTCCCTCAAATTTAAAATAAACAATAACAACATTACACACATTGTATACAAAAATATATTTAACAATAAAAAATCTATACGAAAAAAATTCTAAAACAATCTTTTTTAAAAAAACCCTAAACATAGAAATAAACTTATTTAAACTTATCTATATGGTGGCAAATGGCGGCAACGAAAGGCAGCGACGACAGATGGCGGCACAACTTCTTTTCTCTCTTCCTCTCCAATTTTTTCTTTCTTCATCATTCCGATTCTGTTTAAAACATAACCGAAATGAATATATAAGGGACCTCATGACGGAGCCTGAAAACGTTAGGAGATCCCACTTACGACATCGGGAGAGCCTTTTATTCCTGACGTCTTTGGTTGTGTTAGAAAAAGCTCAATTTCTTGTAGTGCAACTAGATAAAAGTTCGATTTATTTGAATAAAAGAAACCCATATCAATTGTCCGTCGAATATAACGAAGTACATGCCTAACTCCATTACAGTGTCTTTTTGTTGGAGAAGAACTATATATTGCTAATAAATTTACTGAAAATGCTATATATGCTCTCGTTTTATTAGCAAGATACATTAGTGCACCTATTGCACTAAGGTATGATACTTTAGGAGAAGTAATTCCTGACTGTGATTTCTTATATTTAAATCATCAACATATACAGTTATCATCGCAAATCCTGATTGTGATTTCTTAATAAATGCACATTGACAAATTAAATTATTTGATAACCTTCTTTCAATAAATATTCACTTAAGTGATTGTACCAATTCGTCCTAATTGTTTCAATTCACATAATGATCTTTGTGTAACGACCCAAACTTTGAAACTAAGTTAAGATCATTACTAAAAAAAATTATAAAGAATAACAAGTTACACTTTCTTGAGGATACAGACGACTAAAATTCTTATAAAATCAAGATTTTCACAAATTAAAGTTATCAAAAACAACAAAAAAGTTTGAAAACGTGACCCGCGGGTTCTAACAATTTTAAAGAAAAAAAAGTAAATAGGATAAAACCTTAAGTAACATGTCTAAAATTTAAAATACGGAAAAACATATAAATAAATGCGGATGCTGAACTGTGTCACCATATGGCATGTCACGGATCCTTTTTGGTCGCTCGTCAGACTCTAAAGTTCTCTACCTTAGCCTGAAATATTAAACATAGAAAAGAGTGAGTATATAAATATACTCAGTAAGGAACCCATTACTGGTCCTGCTAGGTGATCTGTTAACTTCCCGTTAGAACATAATCATCATGTCATATGTCCAATGGAGCACACCTGGATGAGTGAAATCATACAAACACCCATAAATCGTGCAGCTGATTATGTGGTAACACACTTAATCGTGCGAGTGATCGTAGGTAAACGCTCTATAAACAAATCTGTAATACGTAGGTACAACCTAAATCGTGCGAGTGACCTCGTATACATAAGATAACTGTCTCCTAACCGTGCATATGATCCATAGGTACACCCTTATCGTGCGAGTGGTTCCGTAGGAACACCCCTAATCATGCGAGTAACCCCATAGATAGGATCACAATACAGATGGGGTAAGAAATTTAACATATAAAGTTAACAGACACACCACAATTTAAAGCATGTAACATCATCGTAAACATCATAACTTAACATGAATATTAACCATATCATCCTTAATCATGTGATCAATATATCATGTATCATAATAATTATAAACATATTAGTTATCATTATCAATAAAATACCAATTATCATTAATAACATCGCATTATGCATTTTAGCTACCATCAATGCATAATCGTAAAGTCATGCAGTCTCTCTTAAATTTAGTTTGAAGGTCCAGTAGTAGAATCTCTTATTTGAAGATTAGCTTAAATCCAAAAATATAATCCTGAAAGCAAAATCAAGCTTCCCAAGAAAAGTCCCAAAATTGAGGTGGAACTAATTCATCCTTGGTTGGGCAAAATTCTACAGCTCAAAACTTCCAAATAAAATTTAAACAAATTAATCTAAAATTAAATATTTAGGGTCCAAAATTATTATCTCATGGGTATTACCCAAAACCCATTAAATACTTACTAAACATAAGGGAAATGACCAAAATATAGGCGTGTGGCTCAAAATGGCTTGGATAAAGAGGAAAGTTGACTTGACTAAGGCAGAAATGGTTGGACACGTGCCGCTGAAGGAGGTGGCGGCTCAGGTCGATGGCTTGCACAACTTGCAAGGAAGGATTGGCTCGTATAGAGCTTGACGTGAAGATGGACTGGGACGCATGAATGATTGTCGACTAAAGGCAGTCAACTCAGTTACTAGCTCGGGTTTACGATAATGGTCGGATAAGATGGAAATGAATGGCTTGTGGAAGAAGCAGTGGAACGACGCGGTGACGATCGATGATGCAGTAGAGGCTTCGACGGTAACGACGTACTACGAAAACTGACTAAAAGCCAGAAGCGATGATGAAGGAGAAGCGGCGGAAGGCAGACGATTGAAGAAACGGGCGGTGAAGAGCAGATGGAGGACGCGATTGTAAGCGACACGCGACGATCGACTACCGGCCTGTGAGACAGAGTCGAAGGAAGAATGCGGCTGGCGGGGTGGTCGGTGCAAGGCGACGGCTAGGGTTTAGGTTTGTAAAGAAGAAGATGAATGAATAGTAACCTCATGCATTACGAGGTCCTTCAAGGTTTGTCCTTCCATCTTTCTTTTGTGATTCGTTTTCCTCCTGCAATTTCGTCTTTCTTCTTTCCTGTTTTTTTTTCTACAATTTCATTCCATCATATTTCTTATTTTTCAATTCTTTATTTACGTCGTTTAATCTTTACATCGTTTTTCTTCTTTCCTCTTCTTTTTTTTTTTCTTTTCCATCATCTTTCTATTTTCCTCTTCTTTTTTTCGTTGCAATTTCTTTCCATCGTATTTCTTCTTTTCCTTTCTTTACGTCGTTTACCAAAAATTGCAAAATCTAATAGATCGTGTATACACCTATATAATTATCCAAAAAATTTAACTTTAAATTCAAATAATTATATACTCCTATATAATTATCCAAAATTCTCTCAAATACAAATCTCCCAACACAAATTTCCTAAAACAAACAATTCAAACATAAATTCCAAAATTCAATTAATTGGAAATTTTCCCAAAGGATCTAATTAATTCTAATTTCCTCAAATCAAGGATTGCCATAATTAAATCATATAACACCCAAAATTTTTCAATAATTTCCAAAATTTAACTTAGGATAATTAAACTTAAAATTACTTACTTTGGGGCGTTACATGGCCTAATAATTCATTTTCTTTAAGAGCAAGCAATACTTGATAATTCATTGGATTGAAGAATCTTCTGGTTCTTTAATTGTAATGAAAATTTTCAATAATTCTTCTCATCATTATCGACCCAGGATGACCTAATCGATCACGCCAAACAGTAAACATATTTAAATTCGTGAACTTCGGGTTCATGGTTGCATATGTTTCAATTACTCGTATATGAATATAATATAATCCAGATGAAAAAGCAGGCAGTGTTTTCAATATATGCTTCTCATATGAAACAATAAATGTAATATAAAGATATTTTATATTATTTTTATTGTTAGTTTCAACATGACAACCATTTTGATGTATATCTTTAAAACTCAATAAGTTTCTTTTTTACTTACTAGATAATAAAGCATTACTAATTGTGAATTAATTTGTTTCTTTAGGCAAAATAAGGTTTGTTTTACCAAAACCTCCAACCAAGTTTGTAGAATCTAATATTGTATTAATCTTTGCTTAAAGCATTGTCAATGTAGAAAAATATTTTTTACTTTTAAGTATTGTGTGCGTAGTTGCACTATCTATAAAACAAAAGTCTTCAATATCATCTTTGAGTTAGCCAAAATATGTGAAATGTCCATTATTTTTCATTAAAAAATCCGATTACAATAAGTCTCTTGGTAAAAAGAAAAAAACTAACCTTGAAATGTATATAATTTAAATAAACTGGTAAATGTTAAATAGAGAAAACACTAAAACATAATGCAAATATTAGTTTTGGACATTATCATAATTAAAGGAAGTATTTGCTACTCCTTCATTAACATCATTTTTCTCTTTACGAGACTCAAAGAAGTCTGCCGCATACAAATGGGTCATGTTGGAAGGGTCAAATACATCATTTTGACAGGCGAAGTTTACTTCCACATTCTTCCCTTTTTCCTTCAACGTGGCTTGATAGAGATCGACAAAGAGCTTGGATGTACGACAAGTATGAGTCCAATGACCATTCATACCACAACGAAAGCATTGATTTTCACCACTTTTAATTTTCTTATTTTGTGGAGTCTTCCTTCTATGATCGTCATTCGTTGTTTTCTCGAAATCTAAATGATTATTACCACGTAATGTAAAATTACTTCTTCCTCTACCACGACCATGACTACGACCACGACCTCGAACTTGACTATTAATATTATTTGAAAATACAACATTCGCTTCAGAGAATGGTGTTTCTCCAATTGGTCGAGATTCATGGTTTTTCATTAATAACTAATTATTTTGTTCAGCCACAAGAAGGCTTGATATGAGTTCAGAAAACTATTTAAAACCTCTTTCTCGATATTTCTGCTATATGAGCATATTTGAGACATAAAATGTTGAAAAGGTTTTCTCTAACATATCTTCATCAGTAACTTTTACTCCACATAACAAAAAATTTGAAAAAATTTTAGATAACGTGGAATTATAGTCACTTACTAATTTAAAACCTTGAAACCTTAAGTGCATTCAATCATATCGAGCTTTAGGAAGAATCACATTTTTTTTATGAGCATACCTTTCTTTTAATCTTTGCCATATTTGAGATTTTAAATTAAGGAGTTTGTTATTTGTCTTTCTGGATTTAAGAAAGTTTTATCATCTTTTAGGTAGTAATGACCTCAGCTCAGTATAAAGAGTTGGGTCGTCATAGTTGGTATCAGAGCCTATGTTTTAGGTTCTGGAAACTGATTTTCGATGTAAGTCTATTTTTTTTTACCCTATGGCTAACACGGTTCCTCGTCACTCGCCATGTATGTTTTATAATTTCTGAAGATGTTATGAATATAACTTGCCTAAATTAAACTAGATAATGTATGAATGTTATGATTGCGTTGTGAAAACTTCTGCTGGTGGAATTTTTAGGAAAAATGTCGCAATATAGAGGTGCGTGTAGAGGTGGTAGGAGAGGTAGAGGAGCTGGACGTACCCAGCCTGAAGAGCAACCTGCTGTACAAGCTGCCAACTCTGTGGCAACTATCACTCAAGCAGACCTCGCTGCAATGGAGAACATATACCATGATATGTTGAGAGATGCATTAGCACTATTGCATATTGCCCGACAGACTCCTAAGCATGTTGGAATAATTCGAATTTTTCGAATTAGGTAAAGAGAGAGACACCGACGAATATATGTGATATAATTGTTGGCTATAGGACTTTATATTCAAATGTGACTTGAATTTCAAGAAAATCAATGCGGATTCATGCTCGGGAGGTCTAAATTAGTCAAAATGGACAAAATGGTAAAAATTCAAAATGTTGACTTTTGACTTAAAAAAGTCAAAGTTTGACTTTGACTAAAATGGTCAAATGACTATTTTGCCCTTGACTAAAATTAATGGGAATATCCAAAAATCCCATTAAATGGAATAGTGAGTAATTCCACTAAATGCTAGTGGAATACAAAGTGATGACAACTAAATAAAAAATATTAATTTTTAACTTCAAAATGGAAAAGAATATTTATGTTAAACTCTTAAATCTCAAAAGTTGCAGATATTACTTTAATTTCGTCAAGTGCATCACAAATTAAATAAATAATTCAATCATTTAACAAAAAATGTTAAAAAATGAAACAATGTTATGACTCTAGTAACTTACCAGTTCAATCATAATTAAAAAAATAAATAAATAAGTCTCATTGTTAAAGGTATTCTCTATATTCTAGTATTGCATGCCTTTATTCAATTTAACATATAGATTGATGGCATTTAAATATACGATTTGATTATATTCTAGTATTGCATGCTATCATGATTCATTTCACCACTAGTCTCCTTGAAGAATTCACGTTCAATTCCAGTTGCTCAAACAATTAGCTTAAATGAGGACCTCTTCACACCATTTTTCGGTCTAAAGTAGCAGGTAGTTCGAGAGGGGGGTGTGACATCTATAGTGAGGGGAGTGCAACTAAGAGTCTTTAGTGGAATGACTGTTTAGTTAACGAATGTTAATTAAGCTTGGTCTAAAAGTGTTTAGCCAGTTAATCTCGAATCCTTGGAGCCCATGATGTATAGGTCCATTAGGTTCGCCTACTAGCTCATATGGATTCAACTAAGAACAATATGTTGTAGTAACTCGAATTGTTCGAATTAGGAAAAAAGAGAGAAACCGACAAGTATATATGATATAATTCGGTAATTATAAACTTTAAACTTTATATTCAAATATAATTCAAATTTTAGAAAAGTGAATGCTGATTCATATTCAGAAGGTTAGAATTAGTCAAGATGGGTAAAATAGCAAAAAGTCAAAAAGTTTATTTTTGGCCAAGAAAAGTCAAAGTTTCACTTTAACTTAAATTGGTTAAAAGGCCAAATTGCCCTTTGACTAATTTCTTTATTAAGTAAATGTTAGTGGGAAATGTGGCAGATTATTATGAATTAGTAACCACTAATTCCATTAAATAGTTAATGGATTAATTAGGTGTCGAGATTATATGAAATAAATTGCATGCATTTTGCATGTAATTTTGATATATAAACTTCTCATTATAGAATGACAAGAGGATGATGATTTCTCATAAAATCTCTAAATGATACACCTTATTTCCTTTATCTCTTTAAAAATTTACTTCACATAACGAGTCCCACAACTCAGTTTTTGGTCCTGAGATTAGTAGGTTAACATAGTGGTTGTCCTTTGCTCGTGATCTTCAGGTAGATAAGAAGCTTTGGATCGAAGAAGAAGTTGAGAACTACAAAAGGTAAGCTCATCGTTTACCTTTTACATTCTTCGTTTAGGTCCATCGTTTAGTACTTGCATGTATTTCAAAATCGTTTAGATGCATATAGAGTAAAGCATGATCTTTTTCTTCCGCTGTGCATGCCATCTCTGATATTTTTGTTCCATCAGCAATCATATTGTTCCCCAAAAAGAAACACCCACAAGAAGTACTTTCTACCTTCAGCACATCCAGCTCAATCTGCATGACAATACCCTAATAACACAACAGTGATGTCAAACGAGTACCACACTTTAAACTCAACTATACCTATAACGTATTTCAGAATATATTTAACATATCGTAAATGAGATTCCCTGGGATCCGCTTGAAATCGTGCACAGACACTTGCAACGTATGGGATATCAGGCTGACTTGCAATAATATATAGTAGGCTCTCTATGATGTTGCGATATAAGCTTTCATCCACTTTCTTACCTCTGTTGTCCGTAGAGACTTTGATATGTGTGGCTGCATAGGAGATCTTAGCTTTTGGTTGCTTAAGGTCGAACTTCTTATTCAAATTTCGAGCATACATTTCTTGTGATAGAAATATTTTAGTCCTTTTTTGTTGAATTTGAAATCCCAAAAAGAAAGCCAACTTTCCTACCATACTTATTTCGAACTTACTCTTCATGTGCCCAATGAAGATTATTATCAACGAATTTAGATATCAATCAAACACCATATCATCCATATATGCCTATGAAACTAAGAACTCATTATTAGTCTTTATAATGAACATGGATTTATCAGTACCTCCTCGAGAGAACCCCTGTTCTAACGAAAAGACATATAGTTTTCTGTACCAGGCTTGGAGTGCTTGCTTTAGACCGTATAGAGCCTTTTTCGATTTGTTAAAATGATCTGGATAAGAAGGATCTTCAAAACCTTTTGGTTATGCCACAGAGACTTCTTTAGTGATAAATCCATTCAGAAATGTGCTCTTGACATCCATCTGATAAAGAGTAATCCTTCTAAAGCATGCAAGACCGAGTAATAGACGAATAGATTCTAATCGAGCTACAAGTGTGAATGTCTCACCAAAGTCTACTCCTTTAATCGAAGAATATCCTTGGGATATTAATTTTGCCTTATTCTGAGTTACATTTCCCATCTCATCAATTTTGTTCTTGAAGATCCATTTTGTGCCATGTTGACATCTGCAGGTTTTTATATCAGTTCAAAAACTCGATTTCGTTTGAATTGATGAAGTTCTTCTGGCATGGCCTTGATCCACTGTTCATCCTTCAAAGCCTAAGTTACACTAGTGGTCTTTATAGTAGATGTAAAATATACATCGGTAATCATCTTGCCATAGTCTAGCGTATTTTTCTTTCTTGTGTTGATACCACTGCTAATATCCCCAATAACACTGATGACTGGATGTTTCTTCTTCGTATGCGTCGAATGAGTAAACAGTTGAGTACTAGCGTCTTTATTTGAAGAAGCTTCTGTAAGGCTAGATGTTGAATGTTCTTTTTGTCTATACTACTAATCATTACCTTAACTTTGTTTAGATAAAGCTTCAGAGGCAACTTGTAAAGGTACTCATTAAGTTTTAGAAACATTGGATACTAGTTTTTCAGAATGATTCTCATGAGTTTTAGTAGACGATACTCCTTCATCATCTGATAGGCTTCTTTCATAGATATCCTCACTATTAAGTATTCCAACATTTATAGACTCAATCATAGATTTTGTTCTCTTGTTGAACACTCAAAAGTCTTTGCTGTTGATAGAGTAGCCGAGAAAAATGCCTTGATCTGACTTGGAGTCCTACTTCTGTAGATAGTTCCTATCATTGAGAATGTACCACTTGCAACCAAACACAAGAAAGTATTTAATATTTGGTTTTCATCCTTTCCATAGTTGATAATCTGTGAGCATGGTTCTAGGGCATAATGCTATATGATTATGTATATTGGATCCTGTGACTTTGCATGCAACATAACTCAAGCCATCTCTTATAACATCTGATTTTTTCTTTCTAACACCACATTTTGTTGCATTGTCATACGAGCAAAAAAGTCATCGAATATTCCTTTCGATTGATAACATTTAGTGAAATGCAAATTTTCAAACTCTTTACCTTGATCGGTACGATTCCTACACACATTATGTTCTTTCTCTCTTTAAAGTTGTATACACAAGGCTAGAAAGGTCTTGAACATATATGATTTCTCTCTAATGAACTGCACCTATGTATACCAGGAATAATCATCTACAGTCACTAGAACATACCATTTTTCTCCAAGGCTATTTACTTGTATTAGCCCCATCAAGTCTAGATGTAGCAGCTCTAGAACACGAGTGGAAGATCCATGATCATTTACCTTCTTTGAGGATTTTATTTGTTTTTTTGCAGGTCATTATGAGCAAAACATATTGGTTGACTGCTTTAACTGAGGTAAGCTAAGTACAGCCTTAACCTTCTGAATCCTTGATCACCCAGTTGGCTGATACTGCTCAACTCTGTTGATATCCCTTTGATAAGGCAAACATTGTTTGTCACACCCCCTCCCGGACTACCTACTACCTTAGACCGAAAGATGGCGTGAAGCCGACGAACAATGCTTTTCTGTACCTGTATCTGTCGACTCTGCTTAAAACTTTCATGTGATGAACTTGCCAATCTAGTATATAAACTATTGTACATGCCACAAAACACAGCGGATCCTAGCCTAGTCAAACACAGCTAGTCAAACACATACATGAAGTGTACCTCAAAATTTACCGATTTCACGAGTAAACCTAAAGACACCTTAATCAAAATATAGCCAACAAAATTTACACAACTACAGCTCCTAAAGCTTATACAAACTGTGGAGTATCTATAACATACAAGGGTGTATATACATCACAACACAACAGACTCTATGCCCAACTCAAAACACGTACTGGCAATCGATAATGAAGCTTCCGCAGACTAAGGCAGTCTATCAGGCATCGGGAACTCGATCTCTATATGGAAAATGGGTAAAACATTTTGGAAAGGGTGAGCTATGAAGCTCAGTGAGTGACTCAGTTTAAAACTATGAATTTAAAGATAAGAGGACGTGAAAACTTTACACATACAAATCTGTTTATTCAAGTCGTAAATGTAAATATGTAGTAGTAAGAATAGCTTCCTTAAATACTCAGCATGTTCATCATTGAAATCTAGCAAGGCATATCAAGTATATCGAAGCATTTTAACTAACATGACGAATCTACGTTGTGTATGCTACACCTAGTACAACAATGTTTACAAGCACTACGATGTAGTGGGGCCCGCCCAACACTCTCATCGTCTTTGTCGTAGTGGGGCCCGCCCAGCACTCACGACAGCATCGTTGTTACGGAGTACACTCAACGTCAACAACGAAATCTAACCAGTGTGCACACGGTAATCTCTAGCCTCAGGCTCAAGATCTCAGTCATGTAGTTAATGAAAATTTCATAAATCATCTTAAAATATTAAAACATGCCTGCTTATAAATTTGACACAAAGCTCGAACTTTACTCAGCTTTTTCGTGGAAAATTGTAGTTCTTAAAACAAAACTTCATACTAATTCATGCTTTGCTTAAAATATTGTGGTTTAAATACTTTCCAAACATTTAATATCTACGTGCTAGCATAAATTTCTTTAAGAAATCTAGTCTCCAAATGTATACTTGAAAATAGTCATGAAATTCAAATACCTTTCATGGCTTCGTAAACAAACATTTATCGCATTCAATCATAATAACAATTATTGAAAATATTTCAAAGTTGGTTTTGTCACTCACAGTCTTGGGCTAGATCCTTGGTCTATAAGCTCGGTTTAATTCTTCTCGGCCTGCCAACAACCCAACCGAGTATTAAAACTCTAAACATTCTGGTTTCCTAAAAGATATACATAACATGTCGCACCAAAGATGACGCTCACGAAAACAAAGCTTAAGAAATAAAATCCTATTTCAACAATTCTCTAAAATTTCCAGATGTCTAACATAAACTTCAAAGGACTATAACTTTCTCAATACTTAACCAAAATGAGTGTTCTTTATATCAAAATCTTCATTTTGAGATCCTCTAAAACTTACCTGAAGACATATAAATCTGATTTCCCGTGCATAAATACATATAACCCTTAAAATAGAACCACTTCCAGAATCGCGCGCACACGACCTCTTTAACTTGTCCCTACAATTTAACTGATGTTTAGTCGTTTTTGGTTTACAATTCATTCATAAAAGTTGTAGTAAATTGAATAATCTTTCCAACCATACCAAATAGAGATTCTAACTACACCGATACACTCTGAAATACAAGAAAAACCAGAGACCTCCTGATTTCGAGTGAAAACCAACTGCCCTCTTTTCTTCTTCAAAAAGCACCAAATGAATATGCGAATTTGCTCCAACGTTCTTCATAAAGTTTGTTTGAAAATGAGTTAACTTTCAGTAAATGGAATTCTCACCTCTTAATTCCTTTTGAAGAGTTTAAACCGAATTAAAAACCAATGATGTGCAGAATAAACTAAAATTCAGCCATGGATACACTTTGCTTGAGTTCTCCTCCTCTTCTTCAACCTCAAAATTCTAGTAAAATTTCTCTTCTTCTTCCAAACTCTCTCTTAGAAGTTCTCTGCAAATTGAAGAAGGAAAAAGGAAAAAAAAATGGAACTTGGATGTCTTCAAAATCTTGGCGGTGAAGGGAAGAGAAGAAGAAGAAGAAAAGAAAAAAAATGAAATTTTCTTCTCCTTTTCTTCTTTTTATCCTTTCTTTTCTTTCTTTTCTTTACTTTATTTAATAAAAATATTTAATATATAAATATATATATATATTTACACTTAATTTCCATTTTCTTTTTTTTTTTTTTTCCACATTTAAAGAAATTAAACCAATAAAATATCGGGTTTACATTGTTGAGTTTTGGTGCTCCTGGTTGATAAATATTCTCTTCGCCAACAACATTTTCTTTAATGCTATCTACGAACATTACTCCACCTGTCTTGCACTAATTTAATTTAGCAAACAGAAGGGAGTTACCTAACATATGCCTCGAGCAACTGCTTCAAAAAACCAATTTCCAAAGTTAGTTATATGAACAGTGGTGAATGCTACGTAGCACTTTAAACTTTCTTTAACTCTCTATTCCATTTTTTGTCGTTTGAATCCTGAACATATTCCTCTCCTATTGTGATGAGTAGGACTATTGAATCTACGAAGTTTATAACAATGGGGTTTTATATGACTAGGCCTTCCACAATAGTGGCATATACATTTATGGGCCATGCTTACCTTTTGCCTTTTAGTTTATGAGTTTGATGATTCAGGAATATTGTCTAGATTTTGTTGTTTAGAGGCTCCTATGAAAACTAGAGCTTTTCCTTTGAATGACACTTGATATCTTAAATACCCTAGCCCTTTACGATCGTTCTTCTGTATGATAAGAATGTTGTCAAGACATTGTGTTCAAGGGGAGAGCATTCTAACTGATTTCACTAGAGTTTCATACTCACTATGCACTTTCCTGTGTTCAAATTTAAGAGTAGAGATTGTAGTCATCAAACGATGGTTATCTTTAAATAATGTTAGAAATCTCTCTTGGTGTTGTTTTAGTAGTTCTTGATCTTCCTTCCACAAGTATAACAGTTCTTCAAAGTCAGAGGGAGAAAACTTGGGTTCATTGTCTACCGATTCTTCGAGTGTACCAGATTGCAGATTTGTGTCTGTGACAGTTGGGGCATGTAACTGATCATCACTAGCTTTTTTTGGAACTTCTTCGATTTCACAACTAATTAATGCTCCACCATAGCTCTCACTTTTGCTAACAAAAGATGTTTCCTCATCAGATAACGTACTTGTGAGACTTTTCTTCTTCCTTTTCAAGTAGGTAGCACATTTTGCTTGGAAATGCCTATATCTTTCACATTCATAACATTTCACACTTTTGTCAGTTTTCTCAACTTTTAATGTGCTTCGATCGTGTTCATGCCTTCTGGAAGGCATTCCTACATTTAATGACCTGAGCTCGAGAAGTTTGAATTGTTGTTGTCTCCGTTAGCCTGAGTACCATTCCCTCCTACCTTCTTGTAAAACTTATTTTTGAATTTTGTAAAGCGTTGTGACAACAAAACAACCGCTTCTACAAGATTTTCATTCACGGGAGATTTCATACTAAGTTTTAATGGTCTTTACACACTACTTGAAATGTGACTCCACCCCTCTTTTGCTGGCCTTGATCCTTAAAAGATAGCTCAAATGTTCGTAACAACCCGAACAATTCACCCACATTGAGATTACGTCATTAGCTTCCTCGATGGCAGTATCTCTCATGTTGAATCTAACAGGAAGACATGTAAGTACTTTTTGAACAATCTTGGCTTCAGAAATTTTTTCTCCAAGTGCAAAAGATTCATTTGCCAAAAGATTATGAAGTCTAGACACTTTAACTTTTGTAGTTCCTTCATATGAAATCTCTAAGATACTACAAGCTTCTTTACCCGAGATATATGTATTTATGAGTTTCAATACATTTTGGTCCATTCCGTAAACAGCGCATTCAAGGCTCGTGAATTTCCAAGAGACTCTTCATCCTCTTCCTTTGTCCAGGTGATTTCAGGCTTCAAAACCGTCTTACTAGCATCATCTTTGGTAGATGGTGTCGATCATTCTTACTTTCCAATAGCCATAATGTTTTCGATCCAGCATAGAAGGTTAAGTCGTTGAAGTTCATTCACGCACATAATCCATTAAAGGTAGAAAACCCACTCTTATATGAATTGAAAAATAATGAAACAGTCAACAATTGCAGCTGGAGATAAGTAATGCTCTTAACAATAGTAAATACAGGAACAGGCACACATAATAGGGACAGTATAGGCACAAAGTTTTGTTAACCCAGTTCGATGATATTGCATCTACGTCTGGAAGGTACTTGACCTAAGTTAGGAGATTTTATTACATTCAACAACTTATCATAACCATTTCCTTATGATAATCACTACAAAGTTTACACATTTATTCATACTCAATATAGTAGTGATAAAGGAATGTAAAGACATATCACAACTAAGTTTATTTTTTATTTAGACTAATCAAATTAATGAGTTTGTGAAGATTGAAATTGTATTTTGTTAGACTAATCAAATTGTATTTTGTTTAGGTATATAGAAATTTTAATCGAGTGCTAACACAACAAATATTAAATCACTGGTCCTTTTTTATGAAATTTAATGTTAGATAGGTGAGAGACATGTGAGTCTGAGTGGAGCTACTTGGTAGATTTTTTAACTTGATCAACTTTTTATTTGGGATGTTCTTGAAGTTGCATGGAATCTCTAACACTTCTTTAAAAGGCTTAAGAAGCTAGTCCAATCCGATGACAAAAAGTATACGGTCAAACGACGATAAAAGTAAGAAAGGAAAATTGTCGAAGCATGTGTGTGAGTTTAAAAATATAGATTCCTGAGGTAACCTTTTATTTTTCTATTAGGCTTTTTGCAAAAATCTATTGGATTAAAGAAGCCATGGTAGACTCCCATTCCGTTTGTAGGATTGTGATGTACCTATCATACTTTATTACATGTAGATTTTTGTAAACCCTTTACAAAAAATGGTTATTAGCCAATATTTTTGTACAAATATTACAAAGTGTATGATAACATATATATATTAAATTGTTGACTTTTTGTTTTCATATGGGTGTGTTTTATACTACCTTTTGATTGAGCTGGTCAGTGTAATGGAAGGGCAACAAGAAAAATATGGACTGTCAAGAAAAATAGAGAAAAATGTAGTAATAGAAGAATATATGACCTTTGATTTTTTTTAAAAAAAAATGTCAAGGAAGAGGTATTCTTGACAGACAATTAAAGTCATGTTAGGTGCTTTATTGACATTTAATAATTGTCATGATTGGCATATTCTTGACATGAAAAAAATGTGAACATATATGAGTTCATGACATTTTATAATTGTCGTCAATATGCAAATAATGGCGATAATTACTCTAATATGTTTGAAATGATGACAGTTTGTTATTATCATAAAATATAAATAATGACATTTATAATCTATCAATAATATTGGATATATGACTTTTATTCTCTGTCATTAAATATAAATAATGGCATAGATTATTTGTCAACAATAGAAGATATGTGACATTTATTCACTGTCATAAAATATAAATAATGAAATTTATTATCTGTCAACAATAAAAGATTTGTAACATTTATTTTCTGTTATGAAAACACTTATTATGACAGTTTTTCATAATAGACTTTCCTTGACAGACAGAACAATGATTGAAAATAACTGTCAAAAATTTTAAATATGATAGATTCTAACTATCCTCGTAGGCCATTTTTCTAGTAGTGTATGTTTTCGCTATGATTACATTCGTGTTCTTATTCTACTTAACATGGCTCTCAAATCATACTTATAACTTCTTGGAACGTCCTTTTGAATTTTAAAGTCCTTCTAAACACCCACAGACTTTTTGCAGTTGATTTTGTACATAAGAGGTATACCAATTTGTTAAAATTTAGAGAATAGCATAGCGTGTGCATTGCAGTTCTTATATTATTCATGCATTTTCTTTTCATGTGTATATAATTTGACTCTGAAAATGCACACACGTTTACTATTTCTTACACATGATCTTGATTAATAATGTATTCTATGAAATGAAAGATTCATTAAATTTTGTTGATAATTACTATAGCATATTGTCAAACAAGTTAATAAAGAAAATAAATAACAAACCCTTTAGTCCATTCTATTTCAATAGATGTATTATGTGTAGGTAAAACATAGTAAGAAATTGTAAAGATCAACAAGGATAGCGGCAAAGACAAGTATCACTTGGGGTTCGAAAGAAAAAGCACAATCCCATTGCACCTTTTCCAAATAGGGCTTTGCAGCCACTCATACACTCGGCATCCTTGCAACCTCCTCCATGCAAAGCCTTCTCGCATAGTCCTCCTACACCTTCAACACTTCTCATCATAGTTTCTCCTGCATTCATCAAAATCCATGACCACCCAACCTCAATCTCCAATACTTAGGTAAACACAAGTTAAAACTAATACGTAGAATATCAATTACTTGCATTGTGTAGAATTTCTCAAATAAGTAATTAAAATAGCAAAAAGAAATCAAAAGACAAGGCGAGCATGTGATGATGAAATTAAAATAAATAATAAAATCTAAGTAGGGAGTACCACTGAAAATGAGTAAAAGTGCAAGAAGAATGGCCGAGAAGGAGACAGACTTCATGTTTTTAATTTGTGATATACTTCAATTTTTGCAAATTTTGAAATGATAGATTTTGGGTATTTGAATGTTGGGTATTTATAACAAAAGTTATACTTGGGTTTGGGTAATTTTTCCTCTCTGCATTAGGTTTTCAAACCTTTTTTAGAAAATTTTGTTGTTATATGGTATCTGTTTTTAACTCCTTATTAACAAGAAAATTATGTAGTTTCTTTTTGTGGTTAAAGTTTTCAACTTTTAAAGAATAAAAAGTTTTTTTTTGCTGGTATCCACCTACGATTGTCCTATTTATGGAATTAAAAGCTGGGGCGTTTTCAAATGTAGTAAAATAAAATATAATAAATTATTTACCAACTAACATAATATTAATAATATCATTCACGAGGCTTCTGGAAATCTTTCAAATATGATATCATCAACATATATTTGTGTAACAATCAAGTCTTTGTCAGATTTATTCCCCAATAAGGTCCTAGCAGCATCCACTTTGGAATTTCCTTTGTGACCAAGATAAATCATGAGTCGTTCATACCATGCTCTGGGTGCTTGCTTTAGTTCATATAAAGCTTTATTGAGTTTATACACATCATGAGGATAAATTGGATAAAAAAACTCGTAGGTTAAGCTACATACACTTCTTCGTTTAAGTACCCATTTATTGAAAAATGTATGAGATAATCAATAAACCTTTAGTTAATTATAAAGTAATTAATTGTTGTAATAGCTAGAGGGACAACAGAAGTAAATAACACGAGAAGCTTTGGTAACCTAGTTCGGCGAATACCACCTACGTCTAGAGTGCTTTACATAGCTCAGATGAGTAATATTATCAAGCATCACAGTTTTCAATATAGATGAATACAATAAGGAACATTCTTCTCATTTATGTGACAATCTTTAACCCAACCATTAAACTTTGGCTCCAATCCTTAATATAACACCCAAATAATAACATAATTAATAAAAACTCCTTAAAGATTTGGAATGTTACATATCTTTTCCCAATAATTATACTTCAATATATAATTATATATTTTCTTTTTAAATAAATTCAATTCCTTCTCTTTCCTTATTTACCCAATCATAACAACTTCTCTCCATAATCAATATTTATCTTTCTCCAAAATAATTAATTATCTTCCATAATAATTAATTATTATTTATCTTTCTCTAAAATAATTAATTATCTTCCACAATAATTAATTATTATTTATCTTTCTCCAAACTAATTATTCTTTTACCAATAATTATATTTTTCCAAAATATAATTATTTTTTTCTTTCACATAATAAATATATATATATATCCACATATACATATAATTATCAAGTCTCCAACAAACTCTCTACAATTTAATTAAATAACATCTATAATTATTTAATTTAACTAAACTTCAACAACACTCAAAATCCACAACTTAATCCTCTTTTAACCTACCATTTAATAAAAACTCAACAAACACCACATGTCAAAACCTCTAATTAATTAAAGATTCATCCAACAAATATTTAATTAATTTGAATTCCCACATAAATCAAATAATTCTAATTAAATGAATTCAAAATAACACCCAGCAAATTAAACCTAATTAAACAAAATGAAGATAATTAACTCCAAGATTATTTAATTTTAGGGGCGTTACAATCTTCCCTCCTTTAAAAAACTTTCATCCTCGACAATTCTAACCATCAAACAACTTGGAATACCGGGCTCTCAATTAATAACAATTTCTACCGAGATCCATAATCTTTAATTAAGTGTACATATCCATGTATATATATTTAATTAATCCAACACAAAGCGCCAATAAAATTCCTTAACTTCTAATTTTAATTAATCTAACACCAAACAAATTCCATAACTTCCAATTCCACTTAATACCCATAATAAGTTCCTTAAATTTTTGGGGTGTTACACGAAAATTCAGAACAACCGACCAAACCAGAGTCCGTCGGTCAGAAGAAGGCATAGGCCGATCAAAATTCGGTTTGCAAAAATTAAAATTGAGTTGTATATAGTCGGAGGGCGTTGATGGGTCCAGACTCCACCATCCAATCGAATCTCCCATTTTACTAATTTTTCATTTAGTTTATTCTTTATTTATTATTCTACGATTTTTTCCTTCTATTCAATCGCTCGCATGTGTCCATCCATCATCTCTGTTCGACTGGAGTGTCCAACAATCTCCATCTTTGTTCGCCTGAGTCTTTGATGATCTCCAACTTCATTCAGCACTCAACATCAGCAAGAACACTGATGTCTGCAACTGGGCAAGAACTTCGGCGTCCCATCTCGACGTCCCCAACTTTCCGACATCCAAATCTCATCGGTTGTAGCCAAGGAGTTTGTGCCTTTTTTCCTTACTCCGTCATCCCTCTTTATCATCTCTTTATCGTTCTCTCCATTTCATCCCCACTAACAAAACTGAGAAAACCGACTGATCGACCTTGGTGAGTTGGTCGGTTTTGTTGCGAGCGGTTGCTGGGAACGATTTGGTCATTCCCATCCCCGACTTGTGGTCGATTGAAGTTCGGAAAACTGACTCCAACCGACTAAATGTTGATCACCCCTAATATATATAAGTAATGTTATGTTTGGGTTTGTGTAAGTTTTCCTCTCTGAGTTAATTTTTCAAACCTTTTTTAGAAAATTTAGTCGTTATCTGGTAAGTTTTTTCAACATTATGGATAAAAGAATTATTGAAATTAATTAGTTTCTTTTTGTCATTAAAGGTTTTAAGTTGAAAAGAATGAAAAAAAAATTCTTGGCATCCAGATACAATTGTTCAAATATAGTAAAACAAAATAGAATAAATTATTTACGAACAAACATTTTCTATCAAGGATTTTATTAAAATGATGTTTTTTATAACTGATATCTATTTGGTAAACACAACAATTTTGAATTGATAAGGTTTAATTAGGCTATGAATTGATATTTTTTACATCAACTATCAATGATATTGTTCTATTGCTATCACTTACATAATCTATCAGTGATAAGAATTGAAGGATATCATTGATAGCGTCTATGAGTCATATCTCTAATGGAATGTTGTGTATCAATGATAGCGAAGTAATGCTACTCTAAAGTGATATTGTGGTTGTTTGTTTTTAGCATAAATGGACAAAGAAATCAGATCGAATTAGCATGCTATCGATAATAGCTTTGAATCACTAATAACATTCTATCCATATATTATATCCTCTTTCACTGATAATGTAAATGAAATTGTTATAGTTGCAACTTTTGTTGAAATAAATTATTGATTTTACGTTATGCTATGAACATTTATATCATTTAGAAATTCAAAATTCAAGTTATATGTGAAAAATTCATGGAAAACATTATTGACATCAAAACATGTCGTCATTCATAGAAGTCATCATTGATAGTATGATATCAGTCTATCACTGATATCATAAGAGGAAAGAAATTGATGTAAAAAATTGGCATTTAAAAAAAATATATCATATGACTGGTAAAAAAATTGTCATTTTTGCTAATATTTTTTCTTTGTGCTCAAGATATTATATTTATTTTCTAATTTATGTTATATGATGTAATATTTCTGATTTTTCCATGACAAAAATAGGTCATTGTATAGAGTAATAACTTTTATCTTCTCAAAATTAAGGTGATAGACTTTGTGATGACAACTAAATAAGATATAATAATTTTTAACTTCAGAATGGAAAAAAAATATTTATGTTAAACCCTTAAATCTCTAAAGTTGCAGATATTACTTTGATTTCGTCAAGTGCATTATAAATTAAATAAATAATTCATTCCTTTAACAAAAAATGTTAAATAATAAACAATGTTACAATTCTAGTAACTGATCATTTCAATTATAATTAAAAAATAAATAAATGCCACTTTTGTTCCATTCAATATTAATAATGAACTCTCGAACTAGCTTTGGGTAAAACAAGCCAAGGTTTGTCATGGTACTATCCTCAACTCTTTGCTTAGTTGTTGATAGACGATTTGATGTAGGTGGCGATTGATGAACATCAGTCTTTCACTCTGGCGCATGCTGCGGGGGACTGTACATAGGTTCTGATGGTCCTCTAAATTCCTTCAACAGATCATCAAGAACAGAGTCTGCAGTTTTCTTCAGACTGGTGTGATCAATATTGACTTGAGAAGTAGCAGAATGACGCGCTCCAAATTAACTTTCAAAGTCAAGCATGCCTTGATGAGAGTCATACACCTGATGATAAATAGCCTCAGCATCCGACATCTTGGTCACTCAAGCTTCCTTTGACGACTCTTCCAAGCAATATTTGGTTGCCACACTGGCCTCGAACTTGCGTCGCATTATATTGGCCAGGGAAACATCACCATGATCGAAGGAATTGAAATCGACTACTACCATTTCGATAAACTTTGAAATGGGAGCCTTGAACTTCAAACTTTGTTTAGAATTAGTTTGGAACTTTCGAGACTCTCTACCACACTCATTAGTGGGAACAACAAGGGACAAAGAGGGTGACACATTGGTACTTGTGACAGGAGTTGAAGGGTCATGTTGGGTAGAGATTTCTCAAAGGAAGACGAGTCGATGATTTCCTAAAGATGCCTTAATCGTCGAAGAGGGTTACAGGCCAAAATCATCTTGATTCTTGGAATTTTCAGTAGTGTCTGATAAAAGCTTGTTGATGGGTTCATTATGGGAGGAGTTGAACGATATCGTTTATTCCTTGTTGGACCATTGAAGAAACTTGAAGAAATATATACCAGAGAAGTTGAAGCATTGCGAAAATGGAAGATGAATCGTGCACGGGAGATGGAATGCCGGAAATAAATTCTATCTGTTTAAATTTAACTGACTTCCATCGGACCTGAATAACAAACATGGGTCTACACTTTGAGTTCAACAAGCCCATCCACTATTAATTTGTATGACATAAGCCTGCATACTCCCAGTCCTGGACGAAGATTTTCAAATAAGGAGGCTTCTAATGGCTTTGTTAAAATATCTAGTAATTATATTGAACTTCCCACATGCTCCAGCTAGATTACTTTTGTTTCGACAAGGTCTCTCATAAAGTGATGACCAATGTCTATATGCTTCGTCCTACTATGTTGGACCATATTTTTTGATATATTAATAGTGCTCGTATTATCACAATATGAAATCATTGTAAACTGATAGATATTGCATTCAGTGAGCATCTACTTCATCCATAGCAATTGAGTGCAGCAATATACTCTGCCTCGACAGTCGAGAGTGATATGCAGTTTTGTTTCTTATTAAACCATGCAATTAGATTGTTCCCCAAAAAGAAACACCCACTAGAAGTACTTTTTCTATATTCAACACATCCAACCCAATCTGTATCACAATACCCTACTAACACAGCAATGGTGTCAAATGAGTACCACACACCGAAATTAATTGTACCTAGAACATCTTTCAGAATACGTTTAGCACATCGTAGATGAGATTTCCTGGGATCCACTTGATATTGTGCACATACACTGACAACGTATGTGGTATTAGGACGACTTGCATAAAGGTATAGTAGGCTCCCTATGATGTTTCGATATAAGCTTTCATGCACTTTCTTACCTTTGTTGTCCTTAAAGACTTTGATATGTGTGGTCGTATAGGTGCACTTAGCTTTGGCTTGCTCTAGGTTGAACTTGTTAATCGAATTCCGAGCATACTTTTCCTATATATAAATATTCCAGACTCTCTTTGTTGAATTTGAAATCCTAGAAAGAAAGTCCATTTTCCCACCATACTCATTTCAAACTCAGTCTTCATTTGCTCAATACACCTGTGCAACTAAGAACTCATTTTAGTATTCTTAACGAACGTTGACTTATCAGTACCTCCTTAAGACTTCTTCAGTGATAAATCCATTAAAAAAATGTGTTCTTGACATCCATCTGCTAAAGAGTAATCCTCCTAAATCATGCGAGATCGAGTAACAGACAAATAGATTCCGATCGAGCTACAAGTGCGAACATCTCACCAAATTCTACTCCTTCACTTTAAGAATATCCTTAGGCTACTAACCATGCTTATTATGAGTTACATTTCCCCTATCGTAAGTTTTGTTCTTGAAGATCAATTTCGTGCCAATAATGTTGACATCTACAAGTCTTGGTATTAGTTCCTAGACTCGATTTCGTTCAAACTGATAAAGTTTTTCCTGCATGGCATTGATCCAATGTTCACCCTTTAGAGCCTCAGTTACACTAGTGAGCTTTATAGTAGATGTAAAACATGCATTGGCGATAAACTTGGCATATTCTAGCCTATTTTTCTTTCTCATGGTGATACCACTGTTAATATCCCCAATAACATTGTTGACTGCATGATTATTCTTCATATGTGCCAAAGGAGCAAACAGTTGAGTATTAGCATCTTTATTTGAAGAAGCTTTTGTAAGGTAGGTGTTGAATGTTCTTCTGGTCTATACTCTTGATCATTACCTTGACTCTGTCCTGATGAAACTTCAGAGGTGACTTTTGAAGCTACTCGTTCAGTTTTAAAAGCATTGAATTATTTTTCGTAAATGACTTGTTAGATCATTTTAAACACCCACAAACTCTTGCAGTCGATTTTGTACATAAGATATATTTCATGCAGTAAGGAAATTGAAAAAAATAGTATGTATCATCGAAATATAAAAGGCATATCGAAGGTTATTCTTTATAATGGCCTTAAAATAGTTTTTCATAAGGTGTACCAATTTGTTAAAATTTAGAGAATAGCATACCATGTGCATTGCACTTCTTATATTATTCGTGCATTTCTTTTTCACGTATATATCATTTGACTACGAAAATGCACACATGTTTACTATTTCTCGAACAAGATTTTGATTTATAATGTTGTACTGCACCAAATTTTGGAGGTAAATTTTAACACTTTATATTAATTTTAAGGATTTAAAAATTTTTTGGTGTTAAAATTTATTTGGTTTATAAGAGAAGAAAAAGAAAATGAAGGGTTTAAATTTTAATAATATGATATAATATAAAGTAATAAAATAATAATATAATTAATAAAATAATAATATAATATGAACTTTATTATTATATTGTTATTAATAAATTATTATTATTATTATTATTATTATTATTATTATTATTTAATATTTTTTTAAAAAAACCTAAATGTCTTTCTTCTTCTCTTTCTCGCGCCGCCAGCCCCTCTCCTCTAGCTGTGCCTCTCCCCCTTCTCTCCTCTTCTCCATCCACCGCCGCAGCCGTTGAGCCCCTGTCATCTCCCTGTGTGTCGTTTGACAAAGCTCAGTCGCCACTGTCGCGCCTCTCCTCGTCCGTCGGCCAAATCTGTCTCTAATTGTGAAGTCAGGCAGCTGCCTGATGCAGCGATTTACATCACGTCTTTGGTTTTCCTATATCCGTTGACCGCCGACCATCTCAGTTCCTCTCCGTCCTTCGTCTGCTGCAGCCTCTCGAAAACACACCTGTTGCTCAATATTCCTTATTCTCCTTCGTGCTGCCGTCTGCCGCGTGAAGCCGAATCACTGAGCCGACACCGGTTTCCTCCAAGTGGACTTAACCAACCGAGCCGCGAGCCATGCCGTGAGCCGAGACACGAGCTGAATTGCGAGCCAATCTAAGCCAACTCTACTCGACCTAAGCCAAGCTGCCTCCCAACCCAAGCCGATTTTCCAAGCTGATCTCCCTGTTCCCTGAGCCACTTAAGTCGTGTCCCTCCACACTGAGTCATGGTGAGTCTTTGTAAGGGTGATTTAGTGAGTTCCTAACGTTTTCTATAGCTGATTCGAGAATAAATGTTGGAATAAAACGTTGAACTTATTGGTTGGGTTAGCTTTGGATCATTAGACTAATACGTATATCCTTCAGAATCACTAGACTTATTGATGTGTGAGTTCTACGAAACCACTAGACTATTTAAATAACAAAGGTAATGCAAGGGGCAGACCAACGAGTCTTAACAGTAACCATTAAGAGGTACCCTACATAAGAGGTACCCTACATAAATAGTCTAGTGGTTAGGAAATCCAAAAAACATAAGCCAGAAAGTCATCAAGAAAACAGAAAGACACTTGTCCTAACCATAACTTTTCAGACTAAGCCGGGTATAATTTTTTTATACTTACCCTTTACTCTTTAACCTTTTTAAGCAAAGGTAATGCAAGGGGCAGACCAACGAGAGCCAATAAGGATGCGTGAAGGTCATATGAATATGTCTACTATTTAATGCTTCCGCTGAACGTGTTCTTTATTTAAGTTTTGGAATTTTTAAATTGAGTTATGGTTAGGACAAGTGTCTTTCTGTTTTCTTGATGACTTTCTGGCTTATGTTTTTTGGATTTATTAAAGTGATTTAAAATAGGGCCCGAACTGCTTTTGTTATGTTTTGAAGGTTTTTTTTATAAATCGTAAACATGTCTTTTTCTGAGTTTGCGTGTTTTACTATCGAGTCTTAACAGTAAGCATTGACCTCAGCTTAGTCTGAAAAGTTGGGTCGTTACAAATGTATTCTATGAAATGAAAGATTCATTAAACTTTGTTCATAATTACCATATCATTGTTCAAAGATTGTCAAACAAGTCAATCAGGAAAATAAATAACAAACCCTTTAGTCCATTCTATTTTGATAGAGAATGTGTTATGTGTTGATGGTAAAACATAGTAAGAAATTAGAAAGATCAACAAGGATAGCGGCAAAGACAAGTATCACTTGGGGTTCGAAAGAAAAAGCACAATCCCATTGCACCTTTTCCAAATAGGGCTTTGCATCCACTTATACACTCAGCATCCTTGCAACCTCCTCCATGCAAAGCCTTCTCACATAGTCCTCCTACACCTTCAACACTTTTCGTCATAGTTTCTCCTGCATTCATCAAAATCCATGACCACCCAACCTTAATCTCCAATACTTAGGTAAACACAAGTTGAAACTAATACGTAGAATATCAATTACGTACATCGTGTAAAATTTCTCAAATAAGTAATTAAAATGGAAAAAATAAATCAAAATACAACGCGAGCATGACATGAGAAATTAAAATAAATAATAAAAGCTAAGTAGGGAGTACCACTGAAAATGAGTAAAAGTGCAAGAAGAATGGCCGAGAAGGAGACGGACTTCATGTTTGTAATATGTGATACACTTCAATTCTCACAAGTTTTGAAATAATAGTATTTGGGTATTTGAATGTTGGGTATTTATAACAAAAGTTATACTTGGGTTTGGGTAATTTTTCCTTTCTACATTAGTTTTTCAAACCTTTTTTAGAAAATTTGGTTGTTATATGGTATCTGTTTTTTCCTTCATATGGACAAGAAAATTGTTTAGTTTCTTTTTGTGGTTAAAGTTTTCAAGTTTTAAAGAATAAAAAGTTATTTTTGCTGGTATCCACCTCCAATTGTTCTATTTATAGAATTAAAAGTTGGGGCATTTTCAAATACAATAAAATAAAGTAAAATAAAATAAAATATTTACGAGCTTGTTATAAACTAAAGAATCAAGAAACTAAATAAGAACAATGAAACAACACAAAAGAAGAATAGAGAAGAGAGGAAGTAGAGGACAATTAAACTTAATTGTGGTGTGTATTACAATGGAACCACATATCTCTATTTATAGGACATATCATGGTATATATTACATTATGGAATTGAATGGGATGAATGTTACAATATGAAATTGAATAAGTTATGTGAAAATTGTAACCTATGTAGGTTATGGATATCTACATTTATAATATATCATTATATTTACAATACTCCCCCTTAGATATCCATATTATATAAAAATAAATGCCTCGTTAAAACCTTACTAGGAAAAAATCCGATGGTAAAATTTTCTAGAGAAGGAAAAAGAGTGCATCATCTTTATAATTAATAACTTCCTCGTTCAAAACCTTGCTTGCAAAACTCAATGCGTAAAATCATAGTCAATGCAAAAAGAGTGTAGTATTCTTATTCATTAAGGGCAATATTTCTACTCCTCCTTATGACATCACTTGAGTTCTCTGAGTCGTCACATTCCAATGTTGTGCACCAGGTTTTAAAATATTGATGTGGGTAATGCCTTTGTGAATAAGTCCGCCAAGTTGTGTTTTGAATAAATTTGTTGAACATCGATGTCATCATTTTCTTCCAGGTCATGTATACAGAAGAGTTTTGGTGAGATATGCTTTGTTCTATCTCCTTTTATACACCTTTCTTTGATTTATGCTACACATGCGGTATTATCTTCAAATAATATTGTTTATAAATTTTTACTAAAAGACAAATCAGATGTTTCTCGAATATTATGCGTCATTGACCTCAACGACACACATTTTCTACTAGCTTCATGAATTGCAACAATTTATGCATGATTCGATGAAGTGGTCGTAATGGTTTGCTTTATAAAATGCCACGATATAACAGTTCTTCCACATGTAAACAAATAACCTGTTTGAGATCTTGCTTTTTTGGGTCATATAAATATCTAGCATCTGCATAACAAACACTACAAGAGACGGGGGTACTCCGGACGTAGAAAAATATAGGGGAAGCGAAAAAAACGTCGGGAAAGGATATGCTAACGATTTTCATGGCCTCGAGACGAACGTTGGGATAACTGCGTCGGGAGAGGGATCCCCAACGCATGACCAACACGGCATCTAGAAAGCCTCTTTATACGTCGTTTTTTTCGAGAAAAACTACAGCATCGGGAATAGCTCTCCTGACGTCGTTTTTGCCGACTCATATCGTAGTGTGGAGAATGATTTCTTTCGACGTTTTTGTGCATCCTATTTCTGACGTTTCGTTGCGTCGGGAATTCCTTTTTATATGTATTTTTTAAAAATATATAATTTTAAATTTTTTCCCTAAAATATTTTGCTCAAACAAGTTCTCTACTTTTATGAAATAAGAACATTCAGATTGCTCAAATATTTTTTTCGATGTTTTGAATTAAATTAAAACATATTTAATATAAATTGAGAAATTAAGAAGTACAAACACAATTTAAAAAATATTTAATAATCATAATATGAATAAGTTAACAAAACCTAATTAATAGTGTTTATAATACAAAAAATGTAGTTCTCATAATACAAAAAAGAGCAAACAAAGTCGTACGTCTTCTAACAAGGCTCACACATGCCATTCTACACCTTAGATCTTACAATGATACAAAAGTATGTAAGTGTAGTACATAAATCCATATGTTCACTATACTATCATTGCAAAAACTTAAGATTAATGGAGACACATATACTGTAACGCCCCGAATTTTCGAGGTAAATTTTATCTTTTGTGGGGATACGAAATATTTTTTGAATTTAATGTTTTGTAAATTGCTATAATAATAATATGATATTAATTATATTATTATTATTATTTATTATTATTATTATAATTTATTATTGTTATTATAACTATTATTTAATATTATTATTATTATTATTATTATTATTATTATTAATTATTATTATTATTATTATTTAATTTAATATATATATATATATATATTTTAAAAATAAACCCTAACTTACCGCGCGCGCCGTCCTCCCCCCCCCCCGTGAATTTTTCTTCTTCTTCTTCTTCTCCCTTCCTCGCCCGACAGCCGCCCGACGTCTCCACCTTCAGTCGACAACGCCCGTTCTTCTTCTTCTTCTTCTTCTTCTTCTTCTTCTTCTTCTCTTTAGCTTCTTCACCCGACAAACACAGCTGCCATCCGCACGTTTTCGTCTTCCGCCCCATTTCTACATCCGCACATCACCGACGGGAAGCACCCAGCGACAGCCGTCCCCTACCGTCCTTCTTGTGGGTTCCACGTACACGGCCAGCCATCGACCGTCTCTGCCTCGGTTGTGTAGCGTTGGCCGTCTACACTTAGCATCGACGTAAGTAACCGAGAAAACCTCCTCTGCACCGCCGCCGTGTGTTTCGCTACCGTGTGGAAATCAAATCTACACCGAGCCGAGCCGAGCCAAGCCGAGCCGAGGACCGAACCGAGCCGAGCCGAGCCGAGCCGTAAACTGATCCAAGCCGAGCCGAGCCGCGAGCTGGCCAACCCAAGCCACGAGCCAAGCCGAGCCGAGCCGAACACCTCCAAGCCAAGCCGAGCTCCCTAATTACCGAGCCACGTAAGCCTTCCTTCCTCTACTCCGGGTCACGGTGAGTTTTCGGTAAGGATTGTTTTGATGATTTTCCATAATGTTGCTATATCCGATTCGAGTTGAATATTGGAATAAGCTTTGGTCCTATCTTCCATCCCTTGAAGGTATTGAGGAGTTGACGTTTAAGTTCTCGGATTTCCGCGGCAGGTTTGGTTGGAGATAGCTTTCTTTTCCTTGGGTAAGTCAACGGTTGTTGCTTAGGGCCAAGTAAAATGACTTCTACTAGTATCATAGTTTAAAAATCCTTGTGTTTTCGTTCAGGTGGATCTGTTGAGCGTGGACTCGATCGAGGGGCATAACCAAGTTTCAGGTAAGGGTTTTCCTACTACTGGACCTCGAATCGAGGCTGGAAACGTAATAATCCACAGGGGATTACACGTTAGTAACTGTACCGAATAAATGTATGTGTGATTGACTTTTAAGTATTGTTGCTATACTCTTGTCTGATGTAAAGGTAACGCGACCGCTAGTTGTAGCTTGTGTGCTATCGGGTGTAAGGAGTTGCTTGCGGATAGACCCCGATGCTGGATGTTCGGTATAAGGTGGTAATGTTAATGGGCTACGTTGTAGATTGGGATTTTATGTCGATGGACCATGAAGTTTACGATTAGGTACGTGGTAGTCATTGGTTTGGACATTTATCACGGAGTTTGGTCGGGGAAGGACGGTGAGTCTGATTTTTATTGATTGGTTGACCGGGTCTAGGGGTATTGGAAACGCGTATAGCAACTGCGGGTGTAGTTGTTTAACCTATACTATCTGACTGACAAAGCCTGTGGCGGAACTGTAATATGAATGCCGTTGGGGTATGACTGTTGTAGACGGTTTAGTATGGACTGAGGGGTAACGGTTAGCTTCATCTATGGGGTAGTGTGCCTTACGGATATGTGCATCCTTCGGGAGCACTAGACTGATATGTGCATCCTTCGGGAGCACTAGACTGATGTGTGCATCCTTCGGGAGCACTAGAATGATGTGTGCATCCTTCGGGAGTACTAGATTGATATGTGCATCCTTCGAGAGCACTAGACTGATATGTGCATCCTTCGGGAGCACTAGACTGATGTGTGCATCCTTCGGGAGCACTAGACTGATGTGTGCATCCTTCGGGAGCACTAGACTGATCTGTGCATCCTTCGGGAGCACTAAACTGATATGTGCGTTCTACGGAACCACTAGACTGTTATGTAGGGTACCCTAGAATAGGAAGTTAACTGTTGTTCCCTAACGGGCCCAGTAGTGGGTCCCTTACTGGGTATGTTTATACTCACCCTTTTCTCTTCTTAAACTTTTCAGGTAAGGGCACAGCGAGGGGCAGACCGACGAGAGGCAGGAAGGACGCGTGAAGACCATATGGACGCGTCTGGTTTTCTTATTGCTTCCGCTATGTATTTTGTTAGAATATTTGGTTTGTGATTTTGAACTGATGACTTGAGTTTTTATTTGAAACTTTGTGACCGTGATTTAAAATAGGGCCCGAAACTATTTTTTTGTAATATTTCTATTGTTTTGAGAAATCGTAACCGATCCGTTATGAATTTTATGTTGTGTGGTCGAGTTTTGGTATTGAGTAGTGACCTCAGCTTAGTCCGGAAAGTTGGGTCGTTACAGTTGGTATCAGAGCCTAAGTTTTAGGTTCTGTAGACTGACTTATAATGTGAGTCTGTGTTTTGTGTCCTTATGGCTAAAACGATCCTTGCCGCTCGTCAGGTACGCTCTCATGAAAGTATATGTATAACTCTATATGCATTACCTTACCTAAGTTAAACTGCAAAGTTAATTACCATTTATGACTAAAGGGATCATTGGTGGTTGTTAGGGAAAAGCCGCCAAGGAGAGGTGCACGTAGGGGTGGCCGAGGAGGCCGAGGAAGAGGAGCAGGACGCGTTAAGCCTGAGGTGCAGCCTGTAGCCCAAGCCACTGACCCGGCTGCGCCAGTTATTCATGCGGATCTAGCTGCCATGGAGCAGAGGTTTAGAGATTTGATTATGCAGATGGGGGACCAGCAGCAGCCTGCCCCGCCAGCTCCAGCGCCAGCTCCAGCACCAACTCCTGCTCCAGCGCCGGCTCCAGTACCAGTTGCGCCCCAGGTTGTGCCGGATCAGTTGTCAGCAGAGGCTAAGCACCTGAGGGATTTCAGGAAGTATAATCCCACGACATTCGATGGGTCTTTGGAGGACCCCACCAGGGCTCAGCTGTGGTTATCGTCTTTGGACACCATATTCCGATACATGAAGTGCCCTGAGGATCAGAAAGTTCAGTGTGCTGTTTTCATGTTGACAGACAGAGGTACTGCATGGTGGGAGACTACATAGAGAATGCTAGGTGGTGATGTGAGCCAAATCACGTGGCAACAGTTTAAGGAGAGTTTCTATGTGAAATTCTTCTCTGCTAGTTTGAGAGATGCCAAGTGGCAGGAGTTCCTGAACTTATAGCAGGACGACATGACAGTGGAGCAGTATGATGCGGAGTTTGACATGTTATCCCGCTTCGCCCCCGAGATGATAGTGACCGAGGCGGCCAGAGCTGATAAGTTTGTTAGAGGCCTCCGACTGGACATTCAGGGTTTGGTCCGAGCTTTCCGACCCGCTACTCATGCCGATACACTACGTCTGGCAGTGGATCTCAGTTTACAAGAGAGGGCTAACTCGTCTAAGACCGCTGGTAGAGGTTCAACATCGGGACAGAAGAAGAAGGCTGAGCAGCAGCCTGTTCCAGTGCCACAGCGGAACTTCAGATCAGGTGGTGAGTTTCGCCGCTTCCAGCAGAAACCTTTTGAGGCAAAGGAAGCTGCCAGAGGGAAGCCGTTGTGTACCACTTGTGGGAAGCACCATCTGGGCCGTTGCTTATTCGGGACCAGGACTTGCTTTAAGTGTAGGCAAGAGGGTCATACAACTGATAGATGCCCGTTGAGACTCACGGGGAACGCGCAGAATCAGGGAGCAGGTGCTCCACATCAGGGTAGGGTCTTTGCTACCAACAAGACTGAGGCTGAGAGGGCAGGCACGGTGGTGACAGGTACGCTTCCAGTATTGGGGCATTACGCCTTAGTTTTGTTTGATTCGGGATCGTCACATTCTTTTATCTCTTCGGCATTTGTGTTGCATGCCCGCTTAGAGGTAGAGCCCTTACACCATGTTCTATCAGTATCTACTCTTTCCGGGGAGTGTATGTTGTCGAAGGAAAAGGTGAAAGCATGCCAGATTGAGATAGCAGGCCATGTGATTGAAGTAACGCTGTTAGTCCTGGATATGCTCGACTTTGATGTAATCCTGGGTATGGATTGGTTGGCCGCTAACCACGCCAGCATAGATTGTTCCCGTAAGGAGGTGACGTTTAACCCTCCCTCGATGGCCAGTTTTAAATTTAAGGGAGGAGGGTCAAGGTCGTTGCCTCAGGTAATCTCAGCCATCAGGGCCAGTAAACTGCTCAGTCAGGGTACTTGGGGTATCTTAGCGAGCGTGTTGGATACTAGAGAGGTCGATGTATCCTTGTCATCAGAACCGGTGGTGAGGGACTATCCGGATGTCTTTCCTGAAGAACTTCCAGGGTTACCTCCGCACAGGGAGGTTGAGTTTGCCATAGAGTTGGAGCCGGGCACGGTTCCTATATCCAGAGCCCCTTACAGAATGGCCCCCGCAGAGCTGAAAGAATTAAAGGTGCAGTTACAAGAATTGCTTGATAAGGGATTCATTCGACCGAGCGTGTCCCCTTGGGGTGCGCCAGTTTTATTTGTTAAGAAGAAGGATGGATCGATGCGTCTATGCATTGACTATAGGGAGTTGAATAAGGTAACCGTTAAGAACAGATATCCCTTGCCCAGGATCGACGATCTATTTGACCAGTTGCAGGGAGCCACAGTGTTCTCTAAGATTGATCTTCGGTCGGGATACCATCAGCTGAGGATTAAGGATGGTGATGTACCAAAGACAGCATTTCGTTCCAGGTATGGACACTACGAGTTTATTGTGATGTCTTTTGGTTTGACGAATGCTCCGGCAGTGTTTATAGACTTGATGAACAGAGTGTTTAGGGAGTTCCTAGATACTTTTGTGATCGTGTTTATCGACGATATCTTGATATACTCCAAGACGGAGGCCGAACGTGAGGAGCATTTACGTATAGTTTTGCAAACACTTCGGGATAATAAGTTGTATGCAAAGTTCTCGAAATGCGAGTTTTGGCTGAAGCAGGTGTCCTTTCTCGGCCACGTGGTTTCTAAGGCTAGAGTCTCTGTGGATCCAGCTAAGATAGAGGCAGTCACCGGTTGGACCCGACCTTCCACAGTCAGTGAGGTTTGTAGCTTTCTGGGTTTAGCAGGTTATTATCGACGGTTTGTGGAGAACTTTTCTCGTATAGCTACTCCTCTCACTCAGTTGACCAGGAAGGGAGCTCCTTTTGTTTGGAGCAAGGCATGTGAGGACAGTTTCCAGAACCTTAAACAGAAGCTAGTTACCGCACCGGTTCTTACTGTATCTGATGGTTCTGACAGTTTTGTGATTTATAGTGATGCTTCCAAGAAGGGTTTGGGTTGTGTTTTGATGCAACAGGGTAAGGTGGTCGCTTATGCGTCTCGTCAGTTGAAGAGTCATGAGCAGAACTACCCTACACATGATTTAGAGTTGGCAGCGGTGGTTTTCGCTTTGAAAATATGGAGGCATTACTTATATGGTGAAAAGATACAGATATTCACGGATCATAAGAGCTTGAAATACTTCTTTACTCAGAAAGAATTGAATATGAGATAGCGAAGATGGCTTTAGTTAGTGAAGGATTACGATTGTGAGATACTGTATCATCCAGGCAAGGCAAATGTGGTAGTTGATGCTCTTAGTAAAAAGGTATCACATTCAGCAGCACTTATTACCCGACAGGCCCCATTGCATCGGGATCTCGAGCGGGCTGAGATTGCAGTGTCAGTGGGGGCAGTCACTATGCAGTTAGCCCAGTTAACGGTATAGCCGACTTTGAGGCAAAGGATCATTGGTGCTCTGAGTAACGATCCTTATTTGGTTGAGAAACGTGGCCTAGCAGAGGCAGGGCAAGCGGATGGGTTCTCCATATCCTCTGATGGTGGACTTGTGTTTGAGAGACGCCTCTGTGTGCCGTCAGATAGTGCGGTTAAGACAGAATTATTATCTGAGGCTCACAGTTCCCCATTTTCCATGCACCCAGGTAGTACGAAGATGTATCAGGACCTGAAGCGGGTTTATTGGTGGCGTAACATGAAGAGGGAGGTAGCAGAATTTGTTAGTAGATGCTTGGTGTGTCAGCAGGTTAAGGCACCAAGGCAGAAACCAGCGGGTTTATTACAACCCTTGAGCATACCAGAATGTAAGTGGGAAAACGTGTCCATGGATTTCATTACAGGACTGCCGAGAACTTTGAGGGGTTTTACAGTGATTTGGGTTGTGGTGGACAGACTTACGAAATCAGCGCACTTCGTTCCGGGTAAATCCACCTATACTGCTAGTGAGTGGGCACAACTGTACATGTCGGAGATAGTGAAATTACATGGAGTGCCAGTGTCGATTGTTTCGGATAGAGATGCCCGTTTCACTTCCAAATTCTGGAAGGGTTTGCAGACTGCTATGGGCACGAGGTTAGACTTTAGTACAGCTTTCCATCCACAGACTGACGGTCAGACTGAGCGTCTGAACCAAGTTTTAGAGGATATGTTGCGAGCATGTGCATTGGAATTTCCAGGTAGCTGGGACTCCCACTTACATTTGATGGAATTTGCTTATAATAAAAGTTATCAGGCTACTATTGGCATGGCACCATTTGAGGCCTTGTACGACAAATGTTGTAGATCCCCGGTTTGCTGGGGTGAGGTGGGTGAGCAGAGATTGATGGGTCCTGAGTTAGTTCAGTCTACTAACGAAGCGTTACAGAAGATTAGATCACGCATGCATACCGCTCAGAGTAGGCAGAAGAGTTATGCAGATCTGAGGCGGAAGGATCTTGAGTTTGAGGTAGGGGACAAGGTGTTCTTAAAGGTAGCACCTATGAGAGGTGTCTTACGATTTGGAAGGAGGGGAAAGCTGAGTCCCCGTTTTGTTGGGTCGTTTGAGATTTTGGAGCAGATTGGCCCTGTAGCTTATCGCTTGGCGTTGCCACCATCACTCTCGACAGTTCATGATGTGTTTCATGTTTCTATGTTGAGGAAGTACGTGCCAGATCCATCCCATGTAGTAGATTACGAGCCACTAGAGATTGATGAAAACTTGAGCTATACTGAACAACCCGTTGAGGTGCTGGCTAGAGAGGTGAAAACGTTGAGGAATAAAGAAATTCCTTTGGTTAAAGTCTTATGGCGGAATCACCGGGTGGAAGAGGCTACATGGGAGCGAGAAGATGACATGAGGTCTCGTTATCCCGAACTTTTCGAGGAATAAAACTTTCGAGGACGAAAGTTCCCTAAGGAGGGAAGAATGTAACGCCCCGAATTTTCGAGGTAAATTTTATCTTTTGTGGGGATACGAATTTTTTTTTGAATTTAATGTTTTGTAAATTGCTATAATAATAATATGATATTAATTATATTATTATTATTATTTATTATTATTATTATAATTTATTATTGTTATTATTACTATTATTTAATATTATTATTATTATTATTATTATTATTATTATTAAATATTATTATTATTATTATTTTATTTAATATATATATATATATTTTAAAAATAAACCCTAACTTACCGCGCGCGCCGTCCCCCCCCCCCCCCCCCCCCCCCCCGTGAATTTTTCTTCTTCTTCTTCTTCTCCCTTCCTCGCCCGACAGCTGCCCGACGTCTCCACCTTCAGTCGACAATGCCCGTTCTTCTTCTTCTTCTTCTTCTTCTTCTCTTCAGCTTCTTCACCCGACAAACACAGCCGCCATCCGCACGTTTTCGTCTTCCAACCTATTTCTGCATCCGCACATCACCGACGGGAAGCACCCAGCGACAGCCGTCCCCGACCGTCCTTCTTGTGGGTTCCACGTACACGGCCAGCCATCGATCGTCTCTGCCTCGGTTGTGCAGCGCCGGCCGTCTACACTTAGCATCGACGTAAGTAACCGAGCAAACCTCCTCTGCCACCGCCGCCGTGTGTTTCGCTACCGTGTGGAAATCAAATCGACAACGAGCCGAGCCGAGCCGAGCCGAGGACCGAGCTGAGCCGAGCCAAGCCGAGGACCGAGCCGAGCTGAGCCGAGCCGTAAACTGATCCAAGCCGAGCCGAGCCGCGAGCTGGCCAACCCAAGCCACGAGCCAAGCCGAGCCGAGCCGAACACCTCCAAGCCAAGCCGAGCTCCCTGTTTACCAAGCCACCTAAGCCTTCCTTCCTCCACTCCGGGTCACGGTGAGTTTTCAGTAAGGATTGTTTTGATGATTTTACATAATGTTGCTATATCCGATTCGAGTTGAATATTGGAATAAGCTTTGGTCCTATCTTCCATCCCTTGAAGGTATTGAGGAGTTGACGTTTAAGTTCTCGGATTTCCGCGGCAGGTTTGGTTGGAGATAGCTTTCTCTTCCTTGGGTAAGTCAACGGTTGTTGCTTAGGGCCAAGTAAAATGACTTCTACTAGTATCATAGTTTAAAAACCCTTGTGTTTTCGTTCAGGTGGATCCGTTTAGCGTGGACTCCATCGAGGGGCATAACCAAGTTTCAGGTAACGGTTTTCCTACTACTGGACCTCGAATCGAGGCTGGAAACGTAATAATCCACAGGGGATTACACGTTAGTAACCGTACCGAATAAATGTATGTGTGATTGACTTTTAAGTATTGTTGCTATACTCTTGTCTGATGTAAAGGTAACGCGACCGCTAGTTGTAGCTTGTGTGCTATCGGGTGTAAGGAGTTGCTTGCGGATAGACCCCGATGCTGGATGTTCGGTATAGGGTGGTTATGTTAATGGGCTACGTTGTAGATTGGGATTTTATGTCGATGGACCCTGAAGTTTACGATTAGGTACGTGGTAGTCATTGGTTTGGACATTTATCACGGAGTTTGGTCGGGGAAGGACGGTGAGTCCGATTTTGATTGATTGGTTGACCGGGTCTAGGGGTTATTAATGGTGTGCGAATTGGAAACGCGTATAGCAACTGCGGGTGTAGTTGTTTAAACAATACTATCTGACTGACAAAGCCTGTGGCGAAACTGTAATATGAATGCCGTTGGGGTATGACTATTGTAGACGGTTTAGTATGGACTGAGGGGTAACGGTTCGCTTCATCTATGGGGTAGTGTGCCTTACGGATATGTGCATCCTTCGGGAGCATTAGACTGATATGTGCATCCTTCGGGAGCACGAGACGGATGTGTGCATCCTTCGAGAGCACTAGACTGATATGTGCATCCTTCGGGAGCACCAGACTGATATGTGCATCCTTCGAGAGCACTAGACTGATATGTGCATCCTTCGGGAGCACCAGACTGATATGTGCATCCTTCGGGAGCACTAGACTGATGTGTGCATCCTTCGGGAGCACTAGACTGATATGTGCATCCTTCGGGAGCACTAGACTGATATGTGCGTTCTACGGAACCACTAGACTGTTATGTAGGGTACCCCCGAATAGGAAGTTAACTGTTGTTCCCTAACGGGCTCAGTAGTGGGTCCCTTACTGGGTATGTTTATACTCACCCTTTTCTCTTCTTAAACTTTTCAGGTAAGGGCACAGCGAGGGGCAGACCGACGAGAGGCAGGAAGGACGCGTGAAGGCCATATGGACGCGTCTGGTTTTCTTATTGCTTCCGCTATGTATTTTCTCAGAATATTTGGTTTGTGATTTTGTACTGATGACTTGAGTTTTTATTTGAAACTTTGTGACTGTGATTTAAAATAGGGCCCGAAACTGTTTTTTTGTAATATTTCTAACGTTTTGAGAAATCGTAACCGGTCCGTTGTGAATTTTATGTTGTGTGGTCTAGTTTTGGTATTGAGTAGTGACCTCAGCTTAGTCCGGAAAGTTGGGTCGTTACATATACGTACTGCAAAGCTAGGTATCATGGGGTGGTCATTGCTGTGCTTCAGTCAAGTCTTCTATCAACTTTTGCATTCGTTCCAATTATGAAGCTAACGGTACGTGATTATTATCTTGCACTTCAATATATTCCAAAGATTCATTAAGTTTAGATTGTAATTCAATCTCTTTTTTTGTGGATGATGAACAAGATGTCGTGGAACTGTGTGCACTTGTTGTCATGTGAGCCTTCAGCTTGGGTCCCCAACCAAGGCCTTTTAAGTAGCTTGGTTGTCTACCCAACACCTGATTGCATATCTCATTCCCAGAGAGTGATTGACTACCCTCTGGGGTAAGCTGGGACTGGAGTTCCAACATTTGATTTTGTAACAATTTTAAAAACTAAGTTAGGTAACGCAAAAGTATATAACAAAAGAGGATATAATTAATAAGGGCATAAGTGTTGGTTCAATAAATTATATGTGCATCCTTTTGCGGCATGCGAGACAAATATGTGGGTACATGGTTTGTCAGTATACTTCGTCGTCGTTCCTTGCATGTGACAAGTGTCAGCCACATCGTAGATGAAGTCGTCAGTGAGATGACGCACAATCGATCTTTCAACGATTTTGGGATCAACGTCAATTCTGCATAGAATGTCATCCTCGATGTGGTTATCCTCGATGTGGTCATCCACTTGATGGCTTACAACAACTTCTAGTATGTTATTGTGCTCATTCTGAACATCATCCACTTCTGACACATCCCATATACGCTTATTTTGGATGACTTGCACAACTTTGCAATTGTTACCATTTTTTGGGTCATCGACATAAAAAACATGATGTGCTTGAGTCACAAGAATTACAGGTTCCTCCACGTACAAAAAACGGGATGTGTTTTTTGTTTTATCTTCATCTATATTTACCCCAACATTCTTCGACATTTCATCTTCCAAACAACTGTCCTCTTTTTCTTCTTCATATTCAATGGGGGCTTGTAAATCATTTAGCATACCAAACATATCATCCCCATTCTGTGTAAGAGGGGACATTCAAATAATTAGTAGATGTCGTTCCACGCCCTTTAATGAGCTCCAACTTAAATTCAAACATCTCTTGCATGGACACCTTAATCGTCCGTAGGCATCAACGTGAAACTTGGCAAATTCTAAAAATTTAGTCACTCTCTGTCTAAACTCAATGAAGAACTTATTTATACGTTTCATCCAACCCTTGTCCATTGCTTAAGTCCCTAAAACATAAATAGGTTTGATTAGAAATATATTTCTCTCCCTCTCTCACATCCATAACTTACTCACCTAAATTTTCACTAAAACTAACTTCAAAGTAAAAAGGCTACCATAACTATATGATAGCCAACACAACCTACTCATTAACAACAAAATACTTCAAAATCTTCGCATCCTACCAACCCCTTCAAACTACAGAGGCTACCGTGACTGTACGACAGCCAACACAACCTAGTTATTAACAACAAAATACTTCAAAAATCTTTGCACCCTACCCACCCCTTCCAACAACGCTACCTTACAAGCTATCCTACTACCACCCCTTGAAACCATCCCAAACAGAAACAATTTCAAAACAAACAAGGCTACCATAACTACAGGATAGCCATCCCAAATAGAATCAAATTCAGCATAAAAAAGGCTACCACAACTGCAGGATAGCCAAAACAAATCTTAAGACATATTACATTTTCAATTCAAAACATAAACCCCGTTCAAATTTGAATGCAACCATAACCCCCCCCCCCCCATTCAAATTTGAATTCAACCATAAACGCCCCTCCCCCCTCCCCCCATTCAAATTTGAATTTAACCATAAACCTCCCTCTCATTCAAATTTGAATTCAACCATAAACCCCCCTCTAATTCAAATTTGAATTAAACCATAAACCCCACCCCTTTCATTCAAAATTGAATTAAACCATAAACCCCTCCCTCATTCAAATTTGAATTCAACCATAAATCCCCGCCCTTCAAATTTAAATTTAACTATAAACCTCCCTTCAAATTTCAATTTAACTATAACACCCTTCAAATTTCAATTTAAATATAACCTCCCTTAAATTTCAAATCAACAATAACAACATTACACACATTGTATACACAAATATATTTAACAATAAAAAATCTATTTGAAAACAAAATTCTAAAAAAATTTTTTTAAAAAAAAAATCCTAAACATAAAAATAAACTTATTTAAACTTATCTATACGGTGGCAAATGGCGGCAACGAAGGGCAGCGACGACGGATGGCGGCACAACTTCTTTCAATAAATATTCACTTAAGTGATTGTACCACATTCGTCCTAATTGTTTCAATTCACATAATGTTCTTTGTGTAACGACCCAAACTTTGAAACTAAGTTAAGGTCATTACTAAAAAAAAAAAAAGAATAACAAATTACACTTTCTTGAGGAGACAGACAACTAAAGTTCTTATAAAACCAAGATTATCACAAATTAAAATTTTCAAAACCAACAAAAAAGTTTGAAAACGTGACCCGAGGATTCTAACAATTTTAAAGAAAATAAAAAAAAAGTAAATAGGACAAAACCTTAACTAACATGTCTAAAATTTAAAATATTGAAAAACATATAAATAAATGCGGAAGCTGAACTGTGTCACCATATGGCATGTCACGGATCCCTTCCTGTCCCTCGCCAGCTTATCAAGTTCTCTACCTTAGCCTGAAATATTAAACATAGAAAAGAATGAGTATATAAATATACTCAGTAAGGGACCCATTACTGGTCACGTTAGGTGATCTGTTAACTTCCCGTTAGAACATAATCATCACGTCGTATGTCCAATCGAGCACACCTGGGTGAGTGAAACCATACAAACACCCGTAAATCGTGCAAATGAATATGTGGGAACACACTTAATCGTGCGACTGATCGCAGGTACACACTCTATAAACATATCTGTAATACGTAGTTACACCATAAATCGTGTGAGTGGCCTGGTATACATAATATAACTGTCCCCTAACCGTGCATGTGATCCATAGGTACACTCTTATCGTCCAAGTGGTCCCGTAGGAACACCCCAAATTGTCCGAGTAACCCCATAAATAGGATCAAAAATCAGATGGGGTAAGAAATTTAACAGATAAAGTTAACAGACATACCACAATTCAAAGCATGTAAGATCATCGTAAACATCATAACTTAACATGAATATTAACCATAGCATCATTAATCATGTGATCAATATATCATGTATAATAATATTTATAAACATTTTAGTTATCATTATCAACAAAATACCAATTATCATTAATAACATCGCATTATGCATTTTAGCTACCATCAATGCGTGATCATAAAGACATGCAGTCTCTCTTAAATTTAGTTTGAAGGTCCAGTAGTAGAATCTCTTATCTGAAGATTAGCTTAAATCCAAAAATATAATCCTGAAAGCAGGATCAAGCTTCCCAAGAAAAGTCCCAAAATTGAGGTGGAACCAATTCATCCTTGGTTGGGCAAAATTCTATAGCTCAAAACTTCCAAATAAAATCTAACCAAATTAATCTAAAATTAAATATTTAGGGTCCAAAATTATTATCTCATGGGTATTACCCAAAACCCATTAAATACTTACTAAAATGAAGGGAAATGACCAAAATATAGGCGTGTGGTTCAAAATGGCTTGGATAGAGTGGAAAATTGGCTTGAATAAGGCAGAAATGGTTGGGCACGCATCGTTGAAGGAGGTGGCAAATCGGGTTGATGGCTTGCAAGGAAGGATTGGCTCGTATGCAGCTCGACGTGAAGATTGACTGGGAGGCATGAACGATTGTTAACTGAACGCAGTCGACTCGGTTGCTGGCTCGGGTTCACGATAATGGTCGAATAAGATGGAAATGAATGGCTTGTGGAAGAAGCAGTGGAACGACGCGGTGACGAGCGGTGATGCGGTGAGGCTTCGATATGAACGACGTACTACGCAGTCGTAAGCGACGCGCGACGATCGGTTACCGGCTTGTGAGACAGAGTAGGACGAAGAACGCAGGCGGCGGGGTGGTCGGAGCAAGGCGACGGCTAAGGTTTAGGTTTGTGAAGAAAAAGATGAATGAATAGTAACCTCATGCATTACGAGGTCCTATTTAAAGAAATAATAATAATATTATTATTATTACTTTTACTTTTACTTTTTCCTTTTTTTCTCAATCTTTTCCAACTAAACCAAATAAATCTTCTCTTTCTTAATTTAAATCTCCATCCAATCAACTTTCTATTTCTTATAATAATTATCTTTTATTAAATAATTATTATATTTTTCATTATATAATTATTATATTTTCAATTATATAATTATTAATTTAAATTTCTTTTTCTCTCTCCACAAATACCATATCTTTTCCTTAGCAAATTACATTTTAACAAATATAATTATCCTTTTCATTTGGGAAACTTACATAAATGTAACAAAACACATAACTATTTACGGTCCGTATACCAAAGTCCATAAAGTTAGCCATTTTTTAAATATTCAAGGTTTGTCCTTCCATCTTTCTTTTGCGATTCGCCTTCCTCCTGCGATTTCGTCTTTCGTCTTTCTTGTTTTTTTTCTTCATTTTCTTTCCACCATCTTTCTTATTTTTCAATTCGTTATTTACGTCGTTTAATCTTTACATCGTTTTTCTTCTTTTCCTCTTCTTATTTTCTTTTTTCCTTTTCCATCGTCTTTCTACTTTTCCTCTTCTTTTTTTGTTGCGATTTCCTTCCATCGTATTTCTTCTTTTCCTTTTTTATGTCGTTTACAAAAAATTACAAAATCTAAAAGATCGTGTATACTCCTATTTAATTATCCAAAAAATTTAACTTTAAATTCAAATAATTATATAGTCCTATATAATTATCCAAAATTCTCTCAAATACATATCTCCCAACACAAATCTCTTAAAACAACCAATTCAAACATAAATTCCAAAATTCAATTAATTGGAAATTTTCCCAAACGATCTAATTAATTCCAATTTCTACAAATCAAGGATTGCCACAATTAAATCATATAACACGCGAAAAATTTCAATAATTGCCAAAATTTAACTTAGGATAATTGAACTTAAAATTACTTACTTTGGGGCGTTACATGGCCTAATAATTCATTTTCGTTAAGCGCAAATACTTGATGATTCATTAGATTGAAGAATCTTCTGGTTCTTTAATTGTCATGAGAATTTTCAATAATTCTTCTCATCATTATCGACCCAGGATGACCTAATCGATCACGCCAAACAGTAAACATATTTAAATTCGTGAACTTCGGGTTCATGGTTGCATATGTTTCAATTACTCGTATATGAATATAATATAATGTAGAAGAAAAGGCAGACAGTGTTTCCAATATACGCTTCTCATGTGAAATAATAAATGTGATATAATGATATTTTATATTATTTTTATTGTTAGTTTCAACATGACAACCATTTTAACGTATATCTTTGAAACTCGATAATTTTCTCTTTTACTTACTAGATAACAAAGCATTACTAATTGTGAATTAATTTGTTCCTTTAGGAAAAATAAGGTTTGTTTTACCAAAACCTCCAATCAAGTTTGTAGAATCTGATATTATATTGACCTTTGCTTAAAGCATTGTCAATGTAGAAAAATATTTTTTTACTTTTGAGTATTGTGTGCGTAGTTGCACTATCTACAAAACAAAAGTCTTCAATATTCATATTTGAGTAAGCCCAAATATGTGAAATGTCCATAATATTTCATTAAAAAATTCGATTACAATAAGTCTCTTGGTAAAAAGAAAAAAACTAACCTTAAATGTAAATAATTTAAATAAACTGGTAAATGTTAAATAGAGAAAACACTAAAACATAATGCAAATATTAGTTTTGGACATTATCATAATTAAATGAAGTATTTGCTACTCCTTCATTAACAACATTTTTCTCTTTAGGGACTCAAAGAAGTCTGCCGCATCCAAATGGGTCATGTTGGAAGGGTCAAATACATCAATTTGATAGGCGAAGTTTATTTCCACATTCTTCCCTTTTTCCGTCAACGAGGCTTGATAGAGGTCAACTAAGAGCTTGGATGTATGACAAGTATGAGCCCAATGTCCATTCATACCACAACGAAAGCATTGATTTTCACCACATTTAATTTTCTTAATTTGTGGAGTCTTCCTTCTATGATCATCATTTGTGGTTTTCTTGAAATCTAAATGATTATTACCACGTAATGTAAAATTACTTCTTCCTCTACCATGACCACGACTACGACCACGACCTCGACCTCGACTATTAATATTATTTGAAAATATAACATTCGCTTCAGGGAATGGTGTTTCTCCAGTTGGTCGAGATTCATGGTTTTTCATTAATAACTAATTATTTTGTTCAACCACAATAAGGCTTGATATGAGTTTAGAATACTATTTAAAACCTATTTCTCGATATTCCTGTTGTATGAGCATATTTGTGACATAAAATGTTGAAAACGTTTTCTCTAACATATCTTCATCAGTAACTTTTACTCCGCATAACAATAATTTTGAATAAATTTTAGATAACGTGGAATTATAGTCACTTACTAATCTAAAATCTTGAAACCTTAAGTGCATTCAATCATATCGAGCTTTAGGAAGAATCACACTTTTTTTATGATCATATCTTTCTTTTAATCTTTGCCATATTTGAGATTTAAAATTAAGGAGTTGTTATTTGTCTTTTTGGATTTAAGAAAGTTTTATCATCTTTTAGGTAGCAACGACCTCAACTCAGTATAAAGAGTTGGGTCGTTACAGTTTGTATTAAAGCCTAAGTTTTAGGTTCTGCAAACTTATTTTCGATGTAAATCTATTTTTTTGTTTGTACCCTATGGCTAACACGGTTCCTCGTCACTCGCCAGATATGTTATGTGATTTATGAAGATGTTATGAATATAACTTGCCTGAATTAAACTAGATAATGTATGAATGTTATGATTGCGTTGTGAAAACTTCTGCTGGTGGAATTTTTAGGAAAAATGTCGCAATGTAGAGGTGCACATAGAGGTCGTAGGAGAGGTAGAGGAGCTGGACGTACCCAGCCTGAAGAGCAACCTGCTGTACAAGCTGCTAACTCTATTGCAACTGTCACAAAAGCAGACCTCGCTGCAATGGAGAACAGATACCAAGATATGCTGAGAGATGCATTAACACCATTGCATATTGCCCAACAGACTTCTCAGCCCCTGCTCAGACCCCAGTGGAACCCCAGATTGTGCCAAACCAACTGTCAGCAAAGGCTAAGTATCTGAGTGACTTCAGAAAGTACAACCCCAAAATGTTTAATGTGTCCATTGATAATCCCACCAAGGCCCATATGTGGTTGACTTCTATACAGACCATCTTTAGGTACATGAAGTACCCTAACGACCAGAAAGATCAGTGTGTAGTATTCTTTTTGACTGATAGAGGCACCGCCTGGTAGGAGACTGTAGAGAGAATGCTGGGTGGTAATGTCAACTAGATAACCTGGGAGTAGTTAAGCAGAGTTTTTATGAAAAATTCATCTCTACTAGCCTGAGGTATGCTAAGCAGTAAGAGTTTCTAAACCTGGAGCAAGGCGATATGACCGTGGAGCGGTACGATGCAAAGTTTGATATGGTGTCCCATTTTTCCCCTGATGTGGTAAGGAACGAGACTGCCAAGACTGACAAGTTTGTTAGTAGTCTCCGACTAGATCTCTCTGGCTTCGTTCGAGCCTTCAGGCCGACCACCTATACTGATTCATTGTGCCTGGCAGTGGATATAAGTCTGCACGAGAGAGCTGATCCGTCCAAAGCTGCTGGAAGAGGGTCAACCTAGGTTGAAAGACGAAGGCTGAGTTGCAGCGTATTGCAGCGCCACAGAGGAATCTGAGATTAGGTGCTATTTTTCAGTGGCATCCTCAGGAGCTTGCTGCAGCAGGATGGACTTCGAGAGAGCTACCTACCTGTCATAGCTGTGAGAGATCTTATGGAGGATGTTGTTTCAAGCGCAAGCAATTCGGGCATATAGCTGACTTTTGTCCTCATAAACTATTATGAGACTACCTCGAACAAGACTTCTCCTTCCTAGTAGGGAAGAGTTTTTACCACTACTCGTCAGAAGGCCGAGCAAGCTGGTACTATGGGGACAGGTACGCTCCAAATCCTGGGGTACTTCACGTTTGTGTTGTTTCAATTTGGGTCATATCATTCTTTCATATCCTGAGTATTTCTTCATAATATTTGTTTAGAGGTAGAACTATTGAATAGTATACTATCTATTTCTACTCCATCGGGAGAAGTTATGTTGTCTAGAGAAAAGATAAAAGCATGTCAAGTAGAGATAGCAAACCATGTGTTAGATGTAACTTTGCTGGTTTTAGACATGCGAGATTTTGTTGTAATCCTAGGCATGGATTGGTTATCTGCTAACCATGCAAGTATTTATGGTTCCTAGAAGGAGGTAGTTTTTAACCCTCCTTCAACGACTAGTTTCAAGTTTAAGGGGTAGGGACTGTGGTCCTAACCAATATTATCTCAGCTATGAAAGCCAGTAAGGTACTGATCAAGGGTACTTTGAGTATCTTGGCTACAGTAGTAGACACCACCTCCTAGAGATATCAATTTTGCTATTGAGTTAGAGCCAGACACTACTCCAATATCTGGAGCTCTTTATAGAATGACCCCAACTAAGCTGAAAGAGCTGAAGGTCCAGTTGTAGGAGTTGGTAGACAAGAGTTTTATTCGACCTAGTGTGTCACATTAGGGAGCACCAATATTGTTTGTAAAGAAGAAGGATGGATCGATGCGTCTTTGCATTGATTACAGAGAGCTGAATAAGGTGATAGTCAAGAACCGCTATCCATTACCCATAATTGATGATTTGTTTGATCAGTTGCAAGGAGCCATTGTTTTCTCTAAGATTTGTTTAGGTTCAGGATATGACCGGTTGAGGATTAGAGACAGTGATATTCCTAAGATTGCTTTTTGTTTCAGATATAAACATTATGAGTTCATTGTAATGTCCTTTGGCTTGACCAATGTTCCTGCTGTATTTATGGATCTAATGAACAGGGTATTTAAGGATGTCTTAGACACTTTTGTTATAGTTTTTATTGATGACATCTTGGTCTACTCCAAGAAAGAGGCGGAGCATGGGGAGCATTTGCATCAAGTTTGGGAGACTCTTCGAGCCAATAAGCTATATGCTAAGTTTTCTAAGTGTGAGGTTTGGCTGAAGAAGGCATCTTTTCTTAGCCATGTAGTATCTAGTGAGGGAGTCTCTGTAGACCCAACGAAGATTGAAGCTGTTACTAGTTTGCCTCGACCCTCTACAGTAAGTGAAGTTCGTAGTTTTCTGGGCTTAGCAGGTTAATACAGAAGGTTCATGGAAGATTCCTCTCGTAAAACAAGTTCTTTCATTCAGTTGACCAAGAATGGGACTTCTTTTATTTGGAGCCTAGCATGTGAGAGTAATTTCCAAGAGCTTAAGTAGAAGCTTATGTCCGTGTGAGTCCTTATAATGCCAGATGGATCTGGAAGTTTTGTAATCTACAATGATGCCTCTAAGAAAGGACTAGGTTGTGTTTTGATGCAACAAGGTAAGGTGGTTGCTTATGCCTCTCGTCAGTTGAAGGGTCATGAGAGAGCTATCCTACCCGAGTTCAGACCATCAATACAGCCATACAGAAGATTAGAGCTCTTATGTTGACAGCGCATAGCAGATAGAAGAGTTACGCTAATGAACGACATAAGGAACTTGAGTTTGATGTAGGGGACATGGTTTTTCTGAAGGTAGCACTTATGAAGGGTGTTTAGAGGTTCGAAAAAAAAGGGAAGCTAAGTCCACGTTTCGTAGGAAGAATCACGCTTTTTTTATGATTGTATCTTCTTTTAAACTTTGTCATAGTTCATAGGGACTTTTTACCGTAAGATATTCAATCTTTAGTCCCTCACGAAGATGATGTCGAAGAAAAATCATGGCTTTCGCCTTTTCTTGACTTGAAGTCGTGTTTTCTTCTTTAATCGTTTCTACAAGATTCATGAAATCTAAATGAATTTTAGCATCAAGCACTCATGATAAATAATTATCATCATTGATAATAAGAGCTAGAAATTTTAATTTGGTAAGACCTGACATGGTAAACCTATAACAAAGAAAAAAGAAACTAACTTATCTTATAAATTTAATAAACATGTCATGTAACACTCCAAAATTTTTAGGTAAATTTTAACAGTTTATATTAATTTTGAGGATTTAAAAATTTTTGGGTGTTAAAATTTATTTGGTTTATAAGAGAAAGGAAAAAGAAAAAGAAAATGAACGGTGTAAATTTTAATAATATGATATAATATAAAATAATAATATAATAATATAATATGAATTTATTATTATTATTATTATTATTATTATTATTATTATTATTATTTAATATATATTTTTTAAAAAAACCTAAATCTCTCTCTTTTCTTTCTCGCACACAGTCAGCCCCCCTTGCGTTTCCTTCTTCTTCTTTTTCTTCTATCAGCCACGCCTCTCCCCCAACTATTATCTTCAATCTCTTCTCTCCTCTTCTCCGTCCACCACCGCAACCGTCGAGCCCCTATCATCTCCCTGTGTGTCATTTGATGAATCCCAGTCTCTACTGTCGCACATCTCCTTATCTGTCGGCCTGATCTGTCTCAGTTTTTGAAGTCCGGTAGTAGCGTGGTGGAGTGATTTAGGTCAAGTCTTTGGTCTTCCTTTATCCGTCGACCGCCGGCCATCTCAGTTCCTCTCTGTCCTTCGTTCGTCGCGGCTTGACGAGAACACAACCATCGCCCAAGCTTCCTTCTTCTCCTTTGTGCTATCGTCCGCCACGTGAAGTCACACAACCGAGCCGACATTGGTTTCCTCCAAGCCGACTTAACCAAGTCGAGCTGCGAGCCAAGCCACGAGTCGAGCTGATCTACAAACTGAACTGCGAGCCAAGCCGATCCGAGCCAACTCTAGCCAACCCGACCCGAGCTACCTCCCAACAAAGCCGATTTTCCAAGTTAATTTCCCTATTCACCGAGCCATGTAAGGTGTGTCCCTCCACGTCGAGTCACGGTGAGTCGTTGGTAAGGGTGATTTAATGAGTTGTTGATGTTTTCTATAGTCTATTGGAGTATAAATGTTGGAATAAAATGTTGGACTTATTTGTTGGGTTAACTTTTGATCCTTGAAGGTGTTAAAGAGGTGACGCTCGAATTCTTGGGTTTTATGGCAAGTGTAGTTTGGAGTTAACTCTCAGCTACTTAGGTAAGTCTGTGGATGTTGCTTTGGAGCGTTTTAAATGTGGATTTTGGTAGTATCATCGTTTAAATCCTTATGTTTGTGTTTAGGTTGATTCATTTAGACATTAACTTGAACAAGGATTGTAGCTAAATCTCAGGTAAGGGATTTCTTACTACTGGACCCCAAACCAAGACAAGAAACTGTTGGAACTAATGTCCTAAAACTCATAGTTTGTAATCTTATTCTTTTTAATAAAGTCGTTATTGAGAAATTGAATACTATATTCTTAAATCCAATAAACGTAGATCCCAAGACTATTTGTGAGTAAACTTGAACTTTATGTAGAGACGTAAACATGGATTAAGTTCTATTAAATAGTCTAAATAGTCTATAGTATATGATTAAAGGTTGGGCGCTTTCTTCAGAGATACTATGGATGCGGTCCACTTTGTAAATAATACAAACGATGTATTCCTGAATCGTTCATGTAGAAACATGACAGAGGTGGAATCTTATGTAAAAGGTTTAGAGAAGACAGAACCATGAAAGAGTCACTTTTACGTAGTAATGTCGTTTACTTAATATCTCGTTTTTGAATGACCTAAGTAACTTAATCTTAATCATGAGCTAACTACGAACTCCTGTTCACACGAGATTATCCTCAGATCTTCGTAGGTGAAGGCAATTCATTCGTGTTGGCTACTCAATAAGCCTCCTATTTCAGGGATAAGATCGGGTGAATAGTTGGGAACATAGGGTGCAAGACAGAATTCACTCCTACCCGCTTTAGGGTTAGTAGATAGGTTGTTCCCTTAAGAACTAAATCCAAGTCTTGAACATAGGGGCTTCAACCTCTCATTGGCTTGAAAGGGATTCGGTTTATAGGTTGGACCTTAAACCAAATGTTCAATAGTCGATCAGTGGGACTTAAGGAACAAGATGTAGTCTCAAGGGTAAAAACGGTATTTTGACCCAGCCGAGGTTACGAACATTTGGTTTAAAAGGGTGAGCCAGTTAATCTCAGATTGTTGAAACCCATGATATATAGGTCCATTAGGTTTCCCTGCTAGCTCATACGGAGTTAACTTAGAACAACATGTTGGAATAATTCGAATTGTTCGAATTAGGTAAAGAGAGAGAAACCGACGAATATATGTGATATAATCATCGGTTATAGGACTTTATATTCAAATGTGATTTGAATTTCAAGAAAATAAATGCAGATTCATGCTCGGGAGGTATAAATTAGTCAAAATAAACAAAAGGGTAAAATTCAAAATGTTGACTTTTGACTTAAAAAAGACAAAGTTTGACTTTGACTAAAATGGTCAAATGACTATTTTGCCCTTGACTAAAATTAATGGGAATATCCAAAAACCCCACTAAATGGAATAGTGAGTAATTCCACTAAATGTTAGTGGAATACAAAGTGATGACAACTAAATAAAAAATAATAATTTATAACTTCAGAATGGAAAAGAATAATTATGTTAAACACTTAAATCTCGAAAGTTGTAGATATTACTTTAATTTCGTCAGGTGCATCACAACTTAAATAAATAATTCAATCGTTTAACAAAAAATGTTAAAAAATGAAACAATGTTATGACTTTGGTAACTTACCAATTCAAACATAATTTAAAAAAAAAAAGAAAAAAAGTCTCATTGTTAAAGGTATTCTTTTATTCAATTTGACATATAGATTGATGACATTGAAATGTACAGTTTGATTACATTACTTATTGTTGCGTTGACTATCCTGTGCAGTTATTGTAGTCATTGAAAAGCTATTTCGTTTGATGTGTTTAAACATATGTTTTAGGGATGTAAATATTCTTCAAAGACTCCAACTTTAAGAACACCAAGTGCTCCAATTCCATACATCAAGCGTATGCATTCAACTAAGAGAGAATCAAATGGTAGAAGTAGAGATCAAACCAAACTTTATTTTTTTCAAATGCATGAATTTATGAAGAAATTGATTGTCACACCCCACGGAACGTGTCCCTCACTAGCGTTTGAAACCCAACGCAACTCCAGCAGCTTCGACGCTCTTTACCAAAGCGCCAAAACACCCAAACTTAAACTTACCTTTCTACTACACTTAAACTTCACTTGAACGCCTACTTCTTAGAACTTATGTAAACCCGATATTTTCTTGGTTTAATTTCTCTAAATGTGGAAAAAGAAAAGAAAATGGAAATTAAGTGTAAACATATATATATATATATATATATTAAATGGTTTTATTATGTAAATTAAAGAAAAGAAAGAAAAGAAATGATAAAAGGAAAAAAAAAAGAGAAGAAAATTTCATTTTTTCTTTTCTTATTCTTCTTCTCTTCCCTTCACCGCCAAACATTTTGAAGACATCCAACTTCCATTTTTTTTCCTTCTTCAATTTGCAGAGAACATCTAAGGGAGAGTTTGGAAGAAGAAGAGGAATTTTACTAGAATTTTGAGGTTGAAGAAGAGAAGGAGAACTTAAGCAAAGTGTATCCATGGCTGAATCTTGGTTCATTCTGCACATCACTGGTTTTTAATTCGGTTTGAACTCTTCAAAAGGAATTAAGAGGTGAGGTTTGTATTTATTGAAAGTTAACGCATTTTCAAACAAATTTTATGAAGAAAGTTGGAGAAAATTAGAATATTCATTGGATGCTTTTTGATAAAGAAAACAGGGCAGTTGGTTTTCACTCGAAATCAGAAGGTCTCTGGTTTTTCTTGTATTTCAAAGTGTACCGGTAGAGTTAGGATCTCTATTTAGTATGGTTGGAAAGCTTATGCAATTTGGTACAACTTTCATGAAGATATTATGAACCAAAAATGACTACAAATCAGTTAAATTGTAGGGACAAGTCATAGGGATCGTGTGCGCGCGATTTTGGAAGTTGTTCCATTTCGAGGGTTATCTGAGTTTATTCACAGGGAATCAGATTTACATGTCTCAGGTAAGTTTTAGCGGATCACAAAATGAAGAGTTTTATATAAAGAACACTCATTTTGGTTAATTATTGAGAAAGTTATAGTCATTTGAAGTTTATGTTAGAAATCTTGAAATTTCAGAGAGTTGTTGAAATAGGATTTTATTTCTTAAGCTTTGTTTTCGTGAGCGTCATCTTTGGTGCAACATGTTATGTATATCTTTAGGAAACAAGAATGTTTAGAGATCTAATACTCGGTTATTGAGAGGGGGTGTGACAACTTAAGCATTAATGAGAACTTTCTTTGCGATAAAGAAAATGTAACCCTTAAAAGTCTGGGAGAACTTGACAACTTTATTCCTTCACTATCAGACACAGTACAAGTACAAGGAAATTCTTTAAGAATTTAAAATTTTCTAAACTTAAACTTCAGCACCTTGTATTACCCTTATTGCCTAGCTCAATGTAGTGGCTAAATGCGACTTCCTTGCCTTGCTTACCTAGGGAAGGGTAGCTTAAAACATAAGCCTAATATTAAGCAAGTGACAATACTTTTGGAAAACTTTTGGGGAATACAAGTATATGTATAAAATCATTTTGCAAGATCAATTTCGCAAAGCCTAAACATGTGCTAAAAACAATAAACATCTCATTGGCTTCTACTTACTCCATCTGTCTGGATATTGAACATTTTCCACGCATAGACTACTATCATGATTCATTTCACCACTAGTCTTCTTGAAGAATTCATGTTCAATTTCGGTTTCTCTAACAATTAGATTAAATGAGGACATCTTAACACGTCAGGCCACCTTCTAACCGTGCAGACCTCTCAACGCATCCGACAACCTTCTAACCGTGCAAATCACTCAACGCATGGGTTCCTTGACTCTTATGTGCATAGCTAACTCATGATAGGAATAAAGTTAATGGTTTACTCTTATACAATCATTTCATTCAAGCAACATAAAATAAATAATTTAACTTAAAAACCCATGTTTTTCTTATAAATCATAATCAAAATTATAACACGCACTTCACTTTACATAACATAATATGACTTTGAAAGAAAAATTTAGAAAATCTTTGTTCTTTTCTTTGGAAAGGACACTCACAAAACTAAAATGTTTTCTCCTAACCCCCTTCTTAACTCTTTTCTTCTTCTCCTTGCTTGATGTTCTCTTAGCAGAGCTTTAACACTTAGAGCTACCTTTATAACTTTTTTTGAACTCAAAATATCTATTCATACTAATCATAAACTAAATTAGTCAGTCTTATACTTATCTAATGTTGCTGGTTCCTAACATTGTGCCTTACACTTGTAGGTTTAATATCAACTATAATAATTGTTTAACACTAACCCACAACGTAAAGAAGCCGACTAATCAAAATTAGTGAATCATCTTCCTTTCCTTAGATTCTTTTCCTGGCTTGGCTCTTCCTTACGTAGCTCATAACCCTTACTAAACTTATGTTCCCATGTTATCTTGTCTTAGCACAACATCTAGCCTTATTACGCGTGATACCCTTCCTCGAGTTGCCTAGCCATAAATCATGCTCCTTCCTCAAAATGTGTTATTCTTATACTTAGTACTTTTATAACTTTCTTCCTCAAACTTCTTTGCTCTAGAACACAGGTTTTACATTGACATTGTATTGTACTAAAAGTAGTTGATAAGTACCATTGTATTTTACTGATTGTCGCACTTTATCTTGATTTATAATGTATCCAATGAAACGCATGATTCATTACTTTTTGTTGACAAGTACCATATTGAAAAACAATGAAACAGTCAGCAATTGTAGTTGGAGATAAGTAATACCTTACCAATAGTAGATATAACAACACATGCACATAGTAGAGATAGTATATGTTTCGTCCTGCAATGTTGGACCAGATTTTTCGATATAGTGATAGTGCTCATATGATCACAATATAAAATCATTATGTCCTGATAGATATCGTATTCAGTGAGCATCTGTTTCATCCATAGCAATTGAGTGCAGCTGCTTGCAGCAACTATATACTTTACCTCAACAGTGGAGAGCGATATGCAGTTTTATTTCTTATTAAACCATGCAATTTTTGGAATTTATGTCCTAAAACTCGTACTTTGTTATTTGATTCAATAAAATTTATTATTGAATGCTAGAATCTTAAAACCAATAAATAAGGTCCCAAAGCTATTTTTATTGAGTTTGTTAATACACTTGAACTTTATGTAGAGACACAAACATGGATTAAGTTCGAGTTAATAGCCCAAATAGTCTATATTGTATGAATAAGGTTGGGCGCCTTATACTGGAAAAACACTATGGATGCAACCCGCTCTGTAGTTAGTACAAACGATGTAATCTTGAATCATTCATGTAGAGACATGGAATTGGGGGCATCCTATGTAAATGGTTTGCATAAGACTGAAACCCCGAAATAGTCACTTTTAGTTATAACACCGTAAACTATAAACTGACTATTTTAAATATGAGGACCTAGGTATCCTGATCTTAATCCTGAGCTAACTATGAACTTCTATTCATTCGATAGTATCCTTAGATCTGCATAGGTGAGGGCAGCTCTTCATTGCTAGCCCAATAAGCCTTCCATTTCAGGGATATGACAGAGTGGATAGCTAGGGACACAAAATGCAAGATGGAATTCATTCCTACCAACTTCTAGGATAGTAGATAGGTTGTTTCCTTAAGGATTGAATCCATGTCTTGAACAAGGGGCCCCACCTTCTCATTGGCCCGAAAAGGATTTAGGTTTATAGGTTGGACCTTAAACCAATTGTTCAATAGTGGATCAGTGGGTCTTAAGGAGCAAGATGTAATCACGAGAGTAAAACGGTATTTTGACCCAGCCAAGATTACGAACAACCTATGAAAGATCAACTTACTCAACATGGTTATATCAGGTCGACAAAAATATATCTATAGTGAGGGGAGTGCAACTAAGAGTCTTTAGTGGAATGACTGTTTAATTAACGAATGTTAATTAAGCTTGGTCTAAAAAAGTTTAGCCAGTTAATCTCGAATCGTTGGATCCAATGATCTATAGGTCCATTAGGTTCCCCTACTAGCTCATATGAATTCAACTAAGAACAATATGTTCAAGTAACTCGAATTGTTCGAATTAGGAAAAAAGAGAGAAACCGACAAGTATATATGAGATAATTCGGTAATTATAAACTTTAAACATTATATTTAAATATAATTTGAATTTTACAAAAATGAATGCGGATTCATACTCGGAAGATTAGAATTACTCAAGATGGCTAAAATAGCAAAAAGTCAAAGAGTTGATTTTTGGCTAAGAAAGTCAAAGTTTGACTTTAACTTAAATTGGTTAAAAGACCAAATTACCCTTTGACTAATTTCTTTAGTAACTAAATGTTAATGGGAAATGTGGCAGATTATTATGAATTACAAACCACTAATTCCATTAAATATTTAATGGATTAATTAGGTGTTGAGATTATATGAAATAAATTGCATGCATTTTGCATGTAATTTTGATATATAAACTTCTCATTACATAATGAGAAGAAGATGATGATTTCTCATAAAATCTCTAAATGATACACCTTCTTCCCTTTATCTCTCTAAAAATTTACTTCACATAACAAGTCCCACAACTCAGTTTTTGGTCTTGAGATTAGTAGGTAAACATAGTGGTTGTCCTTTGCTCGTGATCTTCAGGTAGAGAAGAAGCTTTGGATCGAAGAAGAAGTTGAGAACTACAAAAGGTAAGCTCATCGTTTACCTTTTACATTCTCCGTTTAGATCCATCGTTTAGTAGTTGCATGTTAATTTCTAAATCGTTTAGATGCATATAGAGTAAAGCATGATCTTTTTCTTCCGCAGTGCATGCCATCTCTGATGTTTTTGTTCCATCAGTAATCAGATTGTTCCCCAAAAGGAAACACCCACGAGAAGTACTTATTCTACCTTCGGCACATCCAGCTCAATCTGCATGACAATACCCTAATAACACAGCAGTGATGTCAAACGAGTACCACACTCTAAACTCAATTATACCTATAACGTATTTTAGAATATATTTAACACATCATAAATGAGATTCCCCGGGATCCGCTGGAAATCGTGCACAAACACCTGTAACGTATGCGATATCGGGACAACTTGCAATAATATATAGTAGGCTCCCTATGATGTTGCGATATAAGCTTTCATCCACTTTCTTACCTCCGTTGTCCTTAGAGACTTTGATATGTTTGGCTGCAGGGGTGATCTTAGCTTTTGCTTGCTCAAGGTCGAACTTCTTATTCAAATTTCGAGCATACTTTTCTTGTGATATAAATATTCTAGTCTCTTTTTGTTGAATTTGAAATCCCAAAAAGAAAGCCAACTTTCCTCCCATACTTATTTCAAACTTACTCTTCATTTGCTGAATGAAGGTTATTATCAACGAATTTGGATATCAATCAAACACCATATCATCCATATATACCTATGCAACTAAGAACTCATTATTAGTATTCTTAATGAACATGGATTTATCAGTACCTCCTCGAGAGAACCCCTGTTCTAACGAAAAGACAGATAGTTTTCTGTACCAGGCTTTGAATGCTTGCTTTAGACCGTATAGAGCCTTTTTCAATTTGTTAACATGATCTGGATAAGAAGGATCTTCAAAACCTTTTGGTTATGCCATAGAGACTTCTTTAGTGATAAATCCATTCATAAATGTGCTCTTGACCTTCATCTGATAAAGAGTAATCCTTCTAAAGCATGCAAGATCGAGTAATTATTATTATTATTATTATATATTATTGTTAATTATTATATATTATTGTTAATTATTTTGTATATATATATATATATATATATTTTCAAACCTAAAAGTCGCATGCTGCTAGACCCCCCGACTCTCTTCTCCTTCTTCTTCCTTCACTCGACCGCCGCCCTAATGCCCTCCGTCTTCTTTCCCAACGGCACCACCGTCTCCATCTCGCCTTCTCCAAGCTGCACATCGTTCCGTCTTCCTTCTCCAGCAACAGATCTCGATCATCTCTCCCTTTCCTTTTCATTCAACGCCGGCCAGTAGCCGCACGTTTTCCGTTCTCCTATGGCCGACTGCTTCGACCGAAAGTGGTCTTCGAGTCCTCGCCGAACCAAACCAGAACTCCCCTTGTTGAGTTGAGCTGAGCCGAGCCGCAAGCCGAGAATTTAGCCGTTGAGTCAAGCCGAGTCAAGTGGCAAGTCGAGCCGAGCCGAGCTGAGTCGTCTTTCTTTCCAAGCTAAACTCCCTGTTCATCGAGCCGCATAAACCATTTCTATCCGTGCTGAGCCTCAGTGAGTTTTGGTAAGGACAATTTAAGGAATTACTAATGTTTTCTATAGTCGATCCGAGTTTAAATGTCGAATTAAAATATTAAACTTATTGGTTAGGTTAACTGTTGATCCGTTGAAGGTGTTAGAGGGGTGATGGTCGAGTTTAGGACTTCTACGGCAAGTGCAGTGGGAGCCAACTCTCCTCTGCTTGGGTAAGTCGGTAGCTGTTGCTTTGGAACATTTTGTACTGTGGATTTAGGTGATGTCATGGAGGGACTAAGAGTTTGGAAACCTCTTGTGTAAGTTGTGTATACGTCGTTGAACTGTGATGTGGCTTGAATGCGACTGTTATGCATAATATGGATGTTATGCATGACATAGATTACCTGTAGATGCGCTAGGGTTTGAACTGAGACGAAGTATCGTTAGGTGATTTTTAGAAAGTGATGATTTGACTAGTTGACTGGATTTAAAGAAATGTCACGATGACATGTGAATTAGATATTCATATAGCAACTGAGGAGACAGTTGTTTAAACCTAAATTGTCTGACTGGCTAAGCTTATAACTGAACCGTTCATTTGAACGTTATTGTGATGTGACTGTTGTAAATGGTTTAGTATAGATTGTGGGGTAACGGTTAGCTTTATCCATGGGGTAGCTTACCTTACAGGCATGGTGTCCTTCGGGATTCCTCGACTGATATGTGCATCCTTCGGGATCACTAGACTAATATGTGTATCCTTCTGGATCACTAGACTGATATGTGCATCCTTCGAGATCACGAGACTGATATGTGCATCCTTTAGGATCACTAGACTAATATGTGTATCCTTCGGGATCACTAGACTGATATGTGCATCCTTTTGGAACACGAGACTGATATGTACATCCGACGAGATCACTAGACTGATTGATGTGTGCGTTCTACGGAACCACTAGACTGTTTATGTAGGGTACCCCTTAATAGGAAGCTAACTGTTATTACCCTAACGGGCCCAATAGTGGGTCCCTTACTGGGTATTGTTTTATACTCACCCTTTTTCTCTTTAACTTTTCAGGTAAGGGTATGGCGAGGGGCAAGAAGGATGCGTGAAGGCCATGTGGACGCGTCTAGTTTCTAAATGCTTCCGCTGATGTGTTTGTTAATTTCTATTTCTTTTGAGAATTGGATGGAGTCATGGTTAGAACATTTGATTGGTTTTTTTGTATTGTTGATTCTGTGAACTATATTTTGAAACTTTTGAAAACGTGATTTAAAATTAGGGCCAAAAACTATTTTTATGATATTGTGAACGTTTTTTATGAATCGTAAACAGGTATTTTTATGAGATTTTGTGTTTTACTGTGAGTCTAGCAGTAAGTGATGATCTCAGCTTAGTCCGGAAAGTTGGGTCGTTACACTTCTTGTCTATACTACTAATCATTACCTTAACTCTGTTTAGATAAAGCTTCAGAGGCAACTTGTAAAGGTACTCATTCAGTTATAGAAACACTGGATACTAGTTTTTCAGAACGATTCTCATGAGTTTTAGTAGACGATACTCCTTCATCATCTGATAGGCTTCTTTCATAGATATCCTCAATATTAAGTATTCGAACATTTATAGACTCAATCACAGATTTCGTTCTCTTGTTGAACACTCAAAAGTCTTTGTTGTTGATAGAGAAGCCGAGAAAAATGCCTTGATTTGACTTCGAGTCCCACTTCTGCAGATAGTTCCTATCATTGAAAATGTACCACTTGCAACCAAACACATGAAAGTATTTAATATTTTGTTTTCATCCTTTCCATAGTTGATGATCTGTGAGCATGGTTCTAGGGCATAATGCTATATGATTATGTATATTGGATCCTGTGACTTTGCATGCAACATAACTCAAGCCATCTCTTATAGCATCTGATTTTTTCTTTCTAACTCCACATTTTATTGCAGTGTCATACGAGCAAAGAACTCATGGAATATTCCTTTCGATTGATAAAATTTAGTGAAATGAAAATTTTCAAACTCTTTACCTTGATCGGTACGATTCCTACACACATTATGTTCTTACTCTCTTTAAAGTTGTATACACAAGGCTAGAAAGGTCTTGAACATATATGATTTCTCTCTAATGAACTGAACCCATGTATACCGGGAATAGTCATCTACAGTCACTAGAACATACCATTTTTCTCCAAGGCTATCTACTTGTATTAGCCCCATCAAGTCTAGACGTAGCAGTTCTAGAACACGAATGGAAGATCCATGATCATTTACCTTCTTTGAGGATTTTATTTGTTTTTTTGCAGGTCATTATAAGCAAAACATATTGGTTGACTGCTTTAACTGAGGTAAGCTAAGTACATCCTTAACCTTCTGAATCCTTGATCACCCAGTTGGTTGATATTGTTGATATCCCTTTGACAAGGAAAACATTGTTGAGTTTTGGTGCTCCTGGTAGATAAATATTGCCAATAACATTTCCTTTCATGCTATCTACAAACATTGCTCCATCTGTCTTGCACTAATTTAATTTAGCAAACAGAAGTGAGTTACCTATCATGTGCCTTGAGCAACTACTGTCAAAATACCAATTTCTAAAGTTAGCTATATGAACAGTGGTGAATGCTATGTAGCACTAAAAACTTTCTTTAACTCTCTATTCCATTTTTCGTGGTATGAATCCTGGAAATATTCCTCTCCTATTCTGATGAGTAGGACAATTGAATCTACGAAGTTTATAACAATGGGGTTTTATATGACTACGCCTTCCACACTAGTGGCATATCCATTTGTGGGCCATGTTGACCTTTTGCCTTTTAGTTTGTGAGTTTGATGATTTAGGAATATTGTCTAGATTATGTTGTTTAGAGGCTTCTACGAAAACTAGAGCTTTTCCTTTGAATGACACTTGATATCTTAAATACCATAGCCCTTCACGATCGTTCTTCTGTATGATAAGAATGTTGTCGAGACGTTGTGTTCCAGGGGAGAGCATTCTAACTGATTTCACTAGAGTTTCATACTCACTACGCACTTTCCTATGTTCAAATTTAAGAGTAGAGATTGTAGTCATCAAACGATGGTTATCTTTAAATAATGTTAGAAATCTCTCTTGGTGTTGTTTTAGTAGTTCTTGATCTTCCTTCCACAAGTATAACAGTTCTTCAAAGTAAGAGGGAGAAAACTTGAGTTCATTGTGTACGGATCCTTCGAGTGTACCAGATTGCAGATTTGTATCTGTGACAGTTGGGGCATGTAACTCATCATCACTAGCTTTTTTTGGAACTTCTTCGATTTCACAACTAATTAATGCTCTACCATAGCTCTTACTTTCGCTATCAAAAGATGTTTCCTCGTCAGATAACGTACTTGTGAGACTTTTCTTCTTACTTTTCAAGTAGGTAGCACATTTTGCTTGGAAATGTCTATATCGGTCGTGTTCATGCCTTCTGGAAGGCATTCCTACATTTAATGACCTGAGCTCGAGAAGTTTGAATTGTTGCTGTCTCCATTAGCCTGAGTACCATTCCCTCCTACCTTCTTGTAAAACTTATTTTGAATTTTGTAAAGCGTTGTGAAAACAAAGCAATCGCTTCTACAAGATTTTCATCCGTGGGAGATTTCATACTAAGTTTTAAGGGTCTTTACACGCTCCTTGAAATGTGACTCCACCCCTCTTTTGCTGACATTGATCCTCAAAAGATAGCTCAAATGTTCGTAACAACCCGAACAGTTCATCCAACTACGTTGAGATTACGTCATTAGCTTCCTCAATGGAAGTATCTTTCATGTTGAATCTAATAGGAAGACATCTAAGTACTTTTTGAACCATCTGGCTTCAGAAATTTTTTCTCCAAGTGCAAAAGATTCATTTGCCAAAAGATTATGAAGTCTAAACACTTTAACTTTTGTAGTTCCTTCATATGAAATCTCTAAGATACTCCAAGCTTCTTTACCTGAGGTATATGTATTTATGAGTTTCAATACATTTGGTCCATTCCGTAAACAACGCATTCAAGGCTCATGAATTTCCAAGAGGCTCTTCATCCTCTTCCTTTGTCCAGGTGATTTCAGGCTTCAAAACCATCTTAATAATAGCATCTTTGGTAGATGGTGGCAATCATTCGTACTTTCCAATAACCATAATTTTCTCGATCCAGCATAGAAGGTCAAGTCGTTGAAGTTCATTCACGCACAGAATCTATTGAAGGTAGAAAACCCACTCTTATATGAATTGAAAAATAATAAACAGTCGACAATTGCAGCTGGAGATAAGTAATGCTCTTAACAATAGTAGATACAGCAACAGGCACACATAGTAGAGACAGTAGAGGCACAAAGGTTTGTTAACCAAGTTCGATGATACTGCATCTACATCTGGAAGGTACTTGACCTGAGTTAGGAGATTTTATTACTTTCAAGAACTTATCATAACCATTTCCTTATGATAATCGCTACAGAGTTTACACATTTATTCTTACTCAATATAGTAGTGATAAAGGAATGTAAAGACATATCACAACTAAGTCTATTTTTGATTTAGACTAATCAAATTAATGAGTTTGTGAAGATTGAAATTGTATTTTGTTAGACTAATCAAATTGTATTTTGTTGAGGAATATAGAAATTTTAATCGAGTGCTAACACAGCAATATTTGTTAAATCACTGGTCCTTTTTTATAAAATTTAATGTTAGATAGGTGAGAGACATGTGAGTCTGAGTGGAGCTACTTGGTAGATTTTTGAACTTGATCAACTTTTTATTTTGGATGTTCTCGAAGTTGCATGGAATCTCTAACACTTCTTTAAAAGGCTTAAGAAGCTAGTCCAATCCAATGACAAAAAGTATACGGTCAAACAACTATAAAAGTAAGAAAGGAAAAGAAGTATGTGTGTGAGTTTAAAAATATAGATTCTTGAGGTAACCTTTTGTTTTTCTATTAGGTTTTTTGCAAGAATCTATTGGAGTAATGAAGCCATGGTAGACTCCCATACCGTTTGTAGGATTGTGATGTACCTATAATACTTTATTACATTCGATTTTTGTAAACCCTTTATTAAAAATGATTATTAGCTAATATTTTTGTACAAATATTTCAAAGTGTATGATAACGTATATATATTAAATTGTTGACTGTTTGTTTTCATATGGGTGTGTTTTATAATACCTTTTGATTGAGCTGGTCACTGTAATGGAAGGGCAACAAGAAAAATAGGGACTGCCAAGAAAAATAGAAAAAAATGTAGTAATAGAAGAGTATATGACCTTTGATTTTTTAAAAAAAAAATTGTCAAGGAAAAGGTATTTTTGACAGACAATTAAAGTCATGTTAGGTGGTTTATTGACATTTAATAATTGTCATGATTGGCATATTCTTGACATTAAAAAAATGTGAACATATATGAGTTCATGACATTTTATAATTGTCGTCAATATGCAAATAATGGCGATAATTACTCTAATATGTGTGAAATGATGACAGTTTGTTATTGTCATAAAATATAAATAATGATATTTATTATCTATCAATAATATTGGATATGTGACTTTTATTCTCTGTCATTAAATGTAAATAATGACATCCATTATCTGTCAACAATAGAAGATATGTGACATTTATTCACTGTCATAAAATATAAATAATGAAATTTATTATCTGTCAACAATAAAAGATATGTAACATTTAGTTTCTGTTATGAAAACACTTATTATGACAGTTTTTCCAAACTGTCATAATAGAGTTTCCTTGACAGACAGAACAATGATGGAAAATAACTGTCAAGAATTTTAAATATGATAAATTTTAACTATCCTCTAGGCCATTTTTCTAGTAGTGTATGTCTTCGCTATGATTACATTCGTGTTCTTAATCCACTTAACATGGCTCTCATATCATAATTATAACTTCTTGGAACGTCCTTTTGAATTTTAAAGTCCTTCTAAACACCCACAGACTTTTTGCAGTTGATTTTGTACATAAGATGTATTTCGTGCAATAAGCAGATTGAAAAATAATAATATGTATAATTGAAATATGAAAGACATATCGAAGGTTATTCTTTATAACCTTAAGATAGTTTTCCAAAATGTATTCCAATTTGTTAAAATTTAGAGAATAGCATAGCGTGTGCATTGCAGTTCTTATATTATTCGTGCATTTGCTTTTCATGTGTATATAATTTGACTCTGAAAATACACACACATTTACTATTTCTTTCACGTTATCTTGATTAATAATTTATTCTATGAAATTAAAGATTCATTAAATTTTGTTGATAATAACTATATCATCATTCAAAGATTGTCAAACAAGTTGATAAGGAAAATAAATAACAAACCCTTTAGTCCATTCTATTTCAATAGATGTATTGTGTGTAGGTAAAACATAGTAAGAAATTGTAAAGATCAACAAGGATAGCGGCAAAGACAAGTATCACTTGGGGTTCGAAAGAAAAAGCACAATCCCATTGCACCTTTTCCAAATAGGGCTTTGCAGCCACTCATACACTCGGCATCCTTGCAACCTCCTCCATGCAAAGCCTTCTCGCATAGTCCTCCTACACCTTCAACACTTTTCATCATAGTTTCTCCTGCATTCATCAAAATCCATGACCACCCAACCTCAATCTCCAATACTTAGGTAAACACAAGTTAAAACTAATACGTAGAATATCAATTACTTGCATTGTGTACAATTTCTCAAATAAGTAATTAAAATGGCAAAAAGAAAACAAAAGACAAGGCGAGCATGTGATGATGAAATTAAAATAAGTAATAAAATCTAAGTAGAGAGTACCACTGAAAATGAGTAAAAGTGAAAGAAGAATGGCCGAGAAGGAAACAGGCTTCATGTGTTTAATTTGTGATATACTTCAATTTTTGCAAATTTTGAAATGATAGCTTTTGGGTATTTGAATGTTGGGTATTTATAACAAAAGTTATACTTGGGTTTGGGTAATTTTTCCTCTCTGCATTAGTTTTTCAAACCATTTTTAGAAAATTTTGTTGTTATATGGTATCTGTTTTTAACTTCTTATTGACAAGAAAATTATTTAGTTTCTTTTTGTGGTTAAAGTTTTCAACTTTTAAAGAATAAAAAGTTTTTTCTTGCTGGTATCCACCTACGATTGTCCTATTTATGGAATTAAAAGCTGGGGCCTTTTCAAATGAAGTAAAATAAAATCTAATAAATTATTTACCAACTAACATAATATTAATAAAATTATTCACAAGGTCTTCTTGAAATCTCTCAAATATGATATCATCAACATATATTTGTGTAACAATCAAGTCTTTGTCAGATTCATTCACCAATAAGGTCCTAGCAGCACCTCCTTTGGAATTTCCCTTGCGACCAAGATAAATCATGAGTCGTTCATACCATGCTCTGGGTGCTTGCTTTAGTTCATATAAAACTTTATTGAGTTTATACACATCATGAGGATAAATTGGATAAAAAAATTCTTAGGTTAAGCTACATACACTTCTTCGTTTAAGTACCCATTTATTCAAAAAGTTATGAGATAATCAATAAATCTTTAGTTAATTATAAAGTAAATAATTGTTGTAATAGCTAAAGGGACAACAGAAGTAAATAACATGGGAAGCTTTGGTAACCTAATTCGGCGAATACCACCTACGTTTAGAGTGCTTCACATAGCTCAGACGAGTAATATTATCAAGCATCACAGTTTTCAATATAGATGAATACAGTAAGGAAAATTCTTCTCATGTATATGACTATCTTTAACCCAACCATTAAATTTTGGCTCCAATCCTTAATATAACACCCAAATAATAACATAATTAATAAAAACTCCTTAAAGATTTGGGTTGTTACATATCTTTTCCCAATAATTATATTTCAATATATAATTATAAATTTTCTTTTTAAATAAATTCAATTCCTTCTCTTTCCTTATTTACCCAATCATAACAACTTCTCTCCATAATCAATATATATCTTTCTCCAAAATAATTAATTATCTTCCATAATAATTAATTATTATTTATCTTTCTCTAAAATAATTAATTATCTTCCACAATAATTAATTATTATTTATCTTTTTCCAAACTAATTATCTTTTTACCACTAATTATATTTTTCCAAAATATAATTATTTTTTCTCTCTTAATAAATATCTTTTCTCTAAAATCAAATTATCTTTTCTTTAAATAATTATATTTCAAAAAATATAATTATTTTTTCCTTTCACATAATAAATATATATATATATCCACATATACATGTAATTATCAAGTCTCCAACAAACTCTCTACAATTTAATTAAATAACATCTATAATTATTTAATTTAACTAAACTTCAACAACACTCAAAATCCACAACTTAATCCTTTTTTAACCTACCATTTAATAAAAACTCAACAAACACCACATGCCAAAATCTCTAATTAATTAAAGATTCATCCAACAAATATTTAATTAATTTGAACTCCCACATAAACCAAATAATTATTATTAAATGAATTCAAAATAACACCTAGTAAATTAAACCTAATTAAACAAAATGAAGATAATTAACTCCAAAATTATTTAATTTTAAGGGCGTTACAATCATTCCTCCTTTAAGAAACTTTCGTCCTCGAAAGTTCTAACCTTCAAACAACTTGGAATACCGGGCTCTTAATTAATAACAATTTCTACCGAGCTCCATAATCTTTAATTAAGTGTACACATCCATGTATATATATTTAATTAATCCAACACAAAGCACCAAAATAATTCTTTAACTTCTAATTTTAATTAATCTAACACCAAACAAATTCCATAACTTCCAATTCCACTTAATGTAATACCCATAATAGGTTCCTTAAATTTTTGGGGTGTTACACGAAAATCCGGAACAACTGACCAAACCAAAGTCTGTTGATCAGAAAAAGGTATAGGCCGATCGAAATTCGGTTTACAAAAATTAAAATCGAGTTGTATTCAGTCGAAGGGCGTTGGTGGGTCGAGACTCCACCATCCAATCGAATCTCCCATTTTTCTAATTTTTCATTTAGTTTATTCTTTATTTATTATTCTACGATTTTTTCCTTATACGCAGTCGCTCGCATGTGTCGATCCATCATCTCTGTTCGACTGGAGTGTCCAACAATCTCCATCTCTGTTCGGCTAAGTCTTCGATGATCTCCAACTTCATTCAGCACTCAACATCAGCAAGAACACTGATGTCTGCAACTGGGCAAGAACTTCGACGTCCCATCTCGACGTCCCCAACTCTCCGACATCCAAATCTCACCGGTTGTAGCCAACGAGTTTATGCCTTTTTCCATACTCCCTCATCCCTCTTCGTTATCTCTGTATCGTTCTCTCCATTTCATCCCCACTATCAAAACTGAGAAAACCGACTGATCGACCGTGGTGAGTTGGTCGGTTTTGTTGTGAGCGGTTGCTGGGAAGGGTTTGGTCATTCCCATCCCCGACTTGTGGTCGATCAAAGTTCGGAAAACTGACTCCAACCGACCAAATGTTGAGAAAATTTAGTCGTTATATGGTAAGTTTTTTCAACATTATGGATAAAAGAATTAATGAAATTAATTAGTTTCTTTTTTTTCTTTAAAGGTTTTAAGTTGAAAAGAACGAAAACATTTTTTCTTGGCATCCAAATACAATTGTTCAAATATAGTAAAACAAAATAGAATAAATTATTTACGAACAAACATTCTCTATCAAGGATTTTATTAAAAAGATATTTTTTATAACTAATATCTATTTGGTAAACATATCAATTTTGAATTGATAAGGTTTAATTAGGCTATCAATTGATATTTTTTACATCTACTATCAATGATATTGTTCTATTGCTATCACTTACATTATCTATCAGTAATAAGAATTGAAGGATATCATTGATAGCGTCTATGAGTTATATCTCTAATAGACTGTTGTATATCAATGATAGCGAAGTAATGCTACTCTAAAGTGATATTGTGGTTGTTTGTTTTTAGCATAAATGGACAAAAAAATCAGATCGAATTAGCATGCTATCGGTAATAGCTTTGAATCACTAATAACATTCTATCCATATATTATATCCTTTATCGCTGATAATGTAAATGAAATTGTTATTGTTGCAACTTTTGTTGAAATAAATTATTGATTTTACGTTATGCTATGAACGTTTATATCATTTAGAAATTCAAAATTCAAGTTATCTGTGAAAAATTCATGAAAAACATTATTGACATCTAAACATGTCGTCATTCATAGAAGTCATCATTGATAGTATGATATCAGTCTATCACTGATATCATAAGAGGAAAGGAATTGATGGAAAAAATTGGCATTTTTTAAAAAATATATCATATGACTGGTAAAAAAATTGTCATTTTTGCAAATACTTTTTCTTTATGCTCTAGATATTATATTTATTTTCTAATTTATGTTATATGATGCAATATTTCTGATTTTCCATGACAAAAATAGGTCATTGTATAGAGATAACTTTTATCTTCTCAAAATTAAGGTTATAGACTTTCTGATGACAACTACTAAATAAGATATAATAATTTTTAATTTTAGAATGGAAAAAAAATACTTATGTTAAACCCTTCAATCTCTAAAGTTGCAAATATTACTTTGATTTCGTCAAGTGCATTACAACTTAAATAAATAATTCATTCCTTTAACAAAAAATGTTAAAAAATAAACAATGTTACGACTCTAGTAACTTATAAGTTCAATTATAATTAAAAAATAAATAAATGCCACTTTTGTTCCATTCAATATTAATAATGAACTCTTGAACTAGCTTTGGGTAAAACAAGCCAAGGTTTGTCATGGTACTATCCTCAACTCTTTACTTAGTTGTTGATGGACGATTTGATGTAGGTGGCAATTGATGAACATCAGTCTTTCACTCTGGCACATGATGTGGGGGACTGCACATAGGTTCTGATGGTCCTCTAAACTCATTCAACAGATATCAATAATAGAGTCTGCAGTTTTCTTCAGACTGGTGTGATCGACTTGGGAATAGCAGAATGACGCGCTCCATATTAACTTTCAAAGTCAAGCATGCCTTGATGAGAGTCACACAGCTGATGATAAATAGCTTCAGCATCCGACATCTTGGAAACTCAAGCTTCCTTTGACGACTCTCCCAAGCAAGATTTGGTTGCCACACTGCCCTCGAACTTGCGTCGCATTATATTGGCCATGGAAACATCATCATGATCGAAGGAATCGAAATCCATTACTACCATTTCGACAAACTTTGAAATGGGATCCCTGAACTTTCAACTTTATTTAGAATTGGTTTGGAATTTCGAGACACTCTACCACACTCATTAGTGGGAACAACAAGGGACAAAGAGGGTGAAGCATTCGTACTTGTGACAGAAGTTGAAGGGTCATGTTTGGATAGAGACTCCTCAAAGAAAGACAAGTCGATGATTTCCTAAAGACGCTTTAACCGTCGAAGAGGTTAACAAGCCAAAATCATCTTGATTCTTGGAATTTTCGATAGAGGCTGATAAAAGCATTTTGATGGGTTCATTATGGGACGAGTTAAACAATATTGTTTATTCCTCGTTGACACCATTGAAGAAACTCGAAGGAATATATACCAGAGAAGTTGAAGCATTGTGAAGATGGAAAATGAATCGTGTACGGGAGATGAAAAGCCGAAAATAAATTCTGCTTGTTTAAATTTAATTGACTTCCATGGGACCTGAATAACAAACAATGGGTCTACACTTTGAGTTCAACAAGCCCATCAACTATTAATTTGTATGACATAAGCCCACATACTCCCAGTCCTGCACGAAGATTTTCAAATAAGGAGGCTTCTAATGGCTTTGTTAAAATATCTACTAATTAAATGGAACTTCCCACATGCTCCAACTAGATTACTTTTGTTTCGACAAGGTCTCTAATAAAGTGATGATCAATGTCTATATGTTCGTCCTACTATGTTGGACCAAATTTTTTAATATATTAATAGCGCTCGTATTATCACAATATGAAATCATCGTGACCTGATAGATATTGAATTCAGTGAGCATCTACTTCATCCATAACAATTGAGTGCAGCAATATACTCTGCCTCGACAGTCGAGACTGATATACAGTTTTGTTCTTACTAAACTATGCAATTAGATTGTTCCCCAAAAAGAAACACCCACTAGAAGTACTTCTTCTATCTTCAACACATCCAACCCAATCTGCATCCCAATACCTTACTAACACAGCAGTGATGTCAAATGAGTACCACACACCTAAATTAATTGTACCTAGAACATCTTTCAGGATACGTTTAACATATCGTAGATGAGATTTCCTGGGATCCACTTGATATTGTGCACATACACCGACAGCGTATGTGGTATTAGGACGACTTGCAGAAAGGTATAGTAGGCTCTCTATGATGTTTCGATACAAGCTTTCATGCACTTTCTTACCTTTGTTGTCCTTAAAGATTTTGATATGTGTAGTCGTATGGGTGTACTTAGCTTTGGCTTGCTCTAGGTCGAACTTCTTAATCGAATTCCGAGCATACTTTTCCTGTATATAAATATTCCAGTCTCTCTTTATTGAATTTGAAATCCTAGAAAGAAAGTCAACTTTCCCACCATACTCATTTCGAACTTAGTCTTTATTTGCTCAATACACCTGTGCAACTAAGAGCTCATTATTAGTATTCTTAATGAACATTGACTTATCAGTACCTCCTTAAGACTTCTTCAGTGATAAATCCGTTAAAAAATGTGTTATTCACATCCATCTTATAAAGATTAATCCTCCTAAATCATGCAAGATCGAGTAACAGACAAATAGATTTCGATCGAGGTACAAGTGCGAACATTTCACCAAATTCTACTCCTTCAGTTTGAGAATATCTTTATGCTACTAACCATGCCTTATTCTGAGTTACATTTCCCCTCTCGTCAGTTTTGTTCTTGAAGATCCATTTCGTTCCAATAATGTTAACATCTACAGGTTCTTGGTATTAGTTCCTAGACTCGATTTTGTTCAAACTGATAAAGTTTTTCTTGCATGGCCTTGATCCAATGTTCACCTTTTAGAGCCTCAGTTACACTAGTGGGCTCTATAATAGATGTAAAACATGCATTGGCCATAAACTTGGCATATTCTAGCCTATTTTTCTTTCTCATGGTGATACCACTGTTAATATCCCTAGTAACATTGTTGACTGCATGATTATTCTTTATATTAGCCAAAGGAGCAAACAGTTGAGTATTAGCATCTTTATTTGAAGAAGTTTTTGTAAGTCCAGGTGTTAAATGTTCTTCTGGTCTATACTCTTGATCATTACCTTGACTCTGTTCAGATGAAGCTTCAGAGGTGACTTTTGAAGCTACTCGTTCAGTTTTAGAAGCATTGAATTATTTTTCATAAATGACTTGTTAGATCATTCTAAAGACCCATAAACTTTTGCAGTTGATTTTGTACATAAGATATATTTCATGCAGTAAGGACATTGAAAAAAATAGTATGTATCATCGAAATATAAAAGGCATATCAAAGGTTATTATTTATAATGGCCTTAAAATAGTTTTTCAAAAGGTGTACCAATTTGTTAAAATTTAGAGCATAGCATACCATGTGCATTGCACTTCTTATATTATTCATGCATTTGTTTTTCATGTATATATAATTTGACTGCGAAAATGCACACATGTTTACTATTTCGCGCACAAGATTTTGATTTATAATGTTGTACTGCACCAAATTTTTTAGGTAAATTTTAACACTTTATATTAATTTTAAGGATTTAAAAATTTTTTGGTGTTAAAATTTATTTGGTTTATAAGAGAAAAGAAAAAGAAAACAATGGGTTTAAATTTTAATAATATGATATAATATAAAGTAATAAAATAATAATATAATATGAATTTTATTATTATATTGTTATTAATAAATTATTATTATTATTATTATTATTTAATATTTTTTTAAAAAAACCTAAATCTCTTTCTTCTTCTCTCCCTCGCGCCGCCAGCCTTCTCCCTTACATTTTTTTCTTCTTCTTCCTCCTCCAGCCGCGCCTCTCCCCCTACTCTCATCTTCAACCTCTTCTCTCCTCTTCTCCGTCTGTCGCTGCAGCCGTCGAGCCCCTGTTATCTCTTTGTGTGTCGTTTGACGAAGCTCAGTCGCTACCATCGCACATCTCCTCGTCCGTTGGCCAAATATGTCTCTAATTGTGAAGTTCGACAGTCGCCTAGTGGAGCGATTTATGTCACATCTTCGGTTTTCCTATATCCGTTGATCGTCGGCCATTTCAGTTCCTCTCCGTCTTTTGTCTGCCGCAGCCTCGCGAAAACACACATGTTGCTCAAGCTTCCTTATTCTCCTTCATGCTGCCGTCTGCCGCGTGAAGCCAAATCACTAAGCCGACAACGGTTTCGTCCAAGTTGACTTAACCAACCAAGCCACGAGCCACACCGTGAGGTGAGCTGACCCACAAATTGAGCCGAGCCGTGAGCTGAATTGCGAGCCAATCCGAACCAACTCTAGCCGACTTAAGTCAAGCTGCCTCCCAACCCATGCCGATTTTCCAAGCTGATCTCTCAGTTCCCTGAGCCACTTAAGTCGTGTCCCTCCACGCTGAGTCATGGTGAGTCCTTGTAAGTGTGATTTAATGAGTTCCTAACCTTTTTCTATAGCCGATTCGAGTATAAATGTTGGAATAAAACGTTGGACTTATTGGTTGGGTTAGCTTTTGATCATTAGACTGATACGTATATCCTTCAGGATCACTAGACTTATTGATGTGTGAGTTCTACGAAACCACTAGACTACTTCTTAATAGGAAGCTAACTGTTATTACCCTAACGGAGCTAGTAGTGGATCATTTACTGGGTATAATTTTTTTATACTTACCCTTTACTCTTTAACCTTTTCAAGCAAAGGTAATGCAAAAGGCAGACGAACGCGAGGCAATAAGGATGCGTGAAGGCCATATGAATATGTCTAGTATTTACTGCTTCCGCTGCACGTGTTCGTTATTTATGTTTTGGAATTTTTAAATTGAGTTATGGTTAGGACAAGTGTCTTTCTGTTTTGTTGATGACTTTATGGCTTATGTTTTTTGGATTTTTGAAAGTGATTTAAAATAGGGCCCGAACTGCTTTTGTTATGTTTTGAAGGTTTTTTTTTTGTGAATCGTAAAGAGGTCTTTTTCTGAGTTTACGTGTTTTACTGTCGAGTCTTAACAGTAAGCAGTGACCTCAGCTTAGTCTGAAAAGTTGGATCGTTACAAATGTATCATATGAAATGAAAGATTCATTAAACTTTGTTCATAATTACCATATTATTGTTCAAAGATTATCAAACAAGTTAATAAGGAAAATAAATAACAAACCCTTTAGTCCATTCTATTTTGATAGAGAATGTGTTATGTGTTGATGGTAAAACATAGTAAGAAATTAGAAAGATCAACAAGGATAGCGGCAAAGACAAGTATCACTTGGGGTTCGAAAGAAAAAGCACAATCCCATTGCACCTTTTCCAAATAGGGCTTTGCAGCCACTTATACACTCGACATCCTTGCAACCTCCTCCATGCAAAGCCTTCTCGCATAGTCCTCCTACACCTTCAACACTTTTCATCATAGTTTCTCCTGCATTCATCAAAATCCATGACCACCCAACCTCAATCTCCAATACTTAGGTAAACACAAGTTGAAACTAATACGTAGAATATCAATTACTTACATCGTGTAGAATTTCTCAAATAAGTAATTAAAATGGAAAAAATAAATCAAAATACAAGGTGATCATGACATGAGAAATTAAAATAAATAATAAAAGCTAAGTAGGGAGTACCACTGAAATCGAGTAAAAGTGCAAGAAGAATGGCTGAGAAGGAGAGGGACTTCATGTTTGTAATATGTGATACACTTAAATTCTCACACGTTTTGATATGATAGTATTTGGGTAATTGAATCTTGGGTATTTATAACAAATGTTATGCTTGGGTCTGGGTAATTTTTCCTTTCTACATTAGTTTTTTTAACCTTTTTTAGAAAATTTGGTTATTATATGGTATCTGTTTTTTCCTTCATATGGACAAGAAAATTATTTAGTTTCTTTTCGTGGTGAAAGTTTTCAAATTTTAAAGAATAAAAAGTTATTTTTGTTGGTGTCCACCTCCAATTGTTCTATTTATAGAATTAGAAATTGGGGCATTTTCAAATACAGTAAAATAAAATAAATTATTTACGAGCTTGTTATAAAATAAAGAATCAAGAAACTAAATAAGAACAATGAAACAACAGAAAAGAAGAATAGAGAAGAGAGGAAGTAGATGACAATTAAACTCAATTGTGGTGTGTATTGCAATGGCACCACAGATCTCTATTTATAGGACATATCATGGTATATATTACATTATGGAATTGAATGGGATGAATGTTACAATATGGAATTGAATAAGTTATATGAAAATTGTAACCTACGTAGGTTATGGATATCTACATTTATAATATATCATTATAGTTACAATATTCCCCCTTGGATATCCATATTATATAAAAATAAATGCCTCGTTAAAACCATACTAGGAAAAAACCCGATGGTAAAATTTTCTAGAGAAGGAAAAAGAGTACATCATATTTATACATTAATAACTGCCTCATTAAGAGCGTAGTATTCCTACTCCTTAAGGGCAATATTTCTACTCCTCCTTATGACATCACTTGACTTCTCTGAGTCGTCACATTCAAATGTTGTGCACCAGGTTTTCAAATGTTGATGTGGGTAATGCCTTTGTGAATATGTCCGCCAAGTTGTGTTTTGAATAAATTTGTTGAACATCGATGTCATCATTTTCTTCAAGGTCATGTGTACAAAAGAGTTCTGGTGGATATGCTTTGTTCTATCTCCTTTTATACACCTTCCTTTCATTTATGCTACACATGCGGTATTATCTTCAAATAATATTGTTTGTAAATTTTTACTAAAAGACAAATCACATGTTTCTCGAATATTATGCGTCATTGACCTCAACGACACACATTTTCTACTAGCTTCTTCAATTGCAAGAATTTCTGCATGATTCGATGAAGTGGCCGTAATGTTTGCTTTACAGACCCTCAGGATATAACAGTTCTTCCACATGTAAACAAATAACCTGTTTGAGAACTTGCTTTATGTGGGACATATAAATATCCAACATCTGCATAACAAACACTACAAGAGACCGGGGTACTCCAAACGCACAAAAATATAGGGGGAAGTGAAAAAAACGTCGGAAAAGGATATGCCAACGATTTTCATGGCCTCGAGACGAACGTTGGGATAACTGCATCAGGAGAGGCATCCCAATGCATGACATACACGGCATCAGGAAATCCTCTCTATACGTCATTTTTGTTGATAAAAACTACAAGATCGGGAATACCTCTCCCGACGTCGTTTTTGCTGACTCATATCGTTGTGTCGAGAATGATTTCTTCCCACGTTTTTGTGCATCCTATTCCTGACGTTTCGTTGCGTTGGGAATTCCTTTTTATATGCATTTTTTTAAAATATATAATTTTAAATTTTTTCCCTAAAATATTTTGCTCAAACAAGTTCTCTACTTTTATGAAATAACAACATTCACATTGCTCAAATATTTTTTCCGATGTTTTGAATTAAATTAAAACAAATTTAATATAAATTAATAAATTAAAAAATACAAACACAAATTTAAAAAAAGATTTAATAATCATAATATGAATAAGCTAACAAAACCTAATTAATAGTGTTCATAATACAAAAAATGTAGTTCTCATAATACAAAAAAGAGCAAACAAAGTCGTACGTCTTCTAACAAGGCTCACACACGCCATTCTACACCTTAGGTCTTACAATGATACAAAAGTATGTAAGTGTAGTACATATATCCATATGTTTACTGTATCCTATCATTGCAAAAACTTAAGATTAATGGAGACACATATACGTACCGAAAAGTTAGGGATCATGGGGTGCTCCTTGCTGTGCTTGAGTCAAGTCTTCTATCAACTTTTGCATTCGTTCCACTTGTGAAGCTAACGCTACGTGATTTCTATCTTGCACTTCAATCTATTCCAAAGATTCATTATGTTTAGATTGTAATTCAATCTCTTTTTTTTGTGGATGATGAACAAGATGTCGTGGAACTGTGTGCATTTGTTGTCTTGCGAGCCTTAGGCTTGGGTCTCAACCAAGGCCTTTTAAGTAGCCTGGTCGTCTACCCAACACCTGATCGCATATCTCATTCCTAGAGAGTGATTGACTACCCTCTGAGGTAAGCTGGGACTGGAGTTCCAGCATTTGATTCTGCAACAATTTTAAAAACTAAGTTAGGTAACACAAAAATATATAACGAAAGAGGATATAATTAATAAGGGCATAAGTGTTGGTTCAATAACTTATATGTGCATCCTTTACGACATGCAAGACAAATATGTGTGTACGTGGTTTGTCAGTATAATTCGTCGTCATCCCTTGCATGTGACAAGTTTTCATCCACATCATCGATGAAGTCGTCAATGAGATGACGCATACCTAATCTTTCAACGATTGTAGGATCAACGTCAATTCTGCACAGAATGTCATCCTCGGTGTGGTCATCCACTTGATGGCTTACAACAACTTCTTGTATGTTAATGTGCTCATTCTCAACATCATCCACTTCTGGCACATCCCATATACGCTTATTTTGGATGACTTGCACAACTTTGCAATTGTTACCATTTTTTGGGTCATCGACGTAAAAATCTTGATGTGCTTGAGTCGCAAGAATTACAAGTTCCTCCACGTATAAAAAACGGGATGTGTTGTTTGTTCTATCTTCATCTATATCTACCCCAAAATTCATCGACATCTCATCTTCCAAACGACTGTCCTCTGTTTCTTCTTCATATTCAATGGGGGCTTGTAAATCATTTAGCATACCAAACATATCATCTTCTTCATTAAATTGACACTACTAGTTTCTTCATCAAAAGGATTACTACTAGTTCCTTCCTCAAAGTTTTCTGTACCTCTAAAGCTTAATAACTCTACATGATACACCCATTCTGTGTAAGAGGGGGACATTCCAATAGTTAGTAAATGTCGTTCCACGCCCTTTAATGAGTTCCAACTTAAATTCAAACATCTCTTGCATGGACACCTTAATCGTCCATAGCCATCAACGTGAAACTTCGAAAATTCTAAAAATTTAGTCACTCCCTGTCTAAACTCATGGGAGAACTTATTTCTAAGTTTCATCCAACCCTTATCCATCGTTTATGTCCCTAAAACATAAATAGGTTTGATTAGAAATATATTTCTCTCCCTCTCTCACATCCATAATTTACTTACCTAAATTTTCACTAAAACTAACTTCAAACTAAAAAGGCTATGATAACTATAGGATAGTACAACCTAATTATTAACAACAAAATACTTCAAAATCTTCGCATCCTACCAACCCCTTCAAACTATAGAGGCTACCATAACTGTACGATAGCCAACACAACCTAGTTATTAACAACAAAATACTTCAAAATTCTTTGCACCCTACCCACCCCTTCAAAAATCTTTAATTAAATATACACACCAATGTACATATATTTAATTAATCCAACACAAAACAACCTAATATATTCGTTAACTTCCAAGTCAACTTAATGTAATACCCATAATAAGTTCCCTAAATTTATGGGTTGTTACAATCGCATTATGCATTTTAGTTACCATCAATGCATAATCATAAAGACATGCAGTCTCTCTTAAATTTAGTTTGAAGGTCCAGTAGTAGAATATCTTATCTGAGGATTAGTTTAAATCCAAAAATATAATCCTGAAAGCAAGATCAAGCTTCCCAAGAAAAGTCCCAAAATTGAAGTGGAACCAATTCATCCTTGGTTGGGCAAAATTCTACAGCCCAAAACTTCTAAATAAAATCTAACCAAATTAATCTAAAATTAAATATTTAGGGTCCAAAATTATTATCTCATGGGTATTACCCAAAACCCATTAAATACTTACTAAAAATAAGGGAAATTACCAAAATATAGGCGTGCGGCTCAAAATGGCTTGGATAGAGTGGAAAATTGGCTTGACTAAGGCAGAAATGGTTAGGCACGCGCCGCTGAAGGAGGTGGCGGCTCGGGTTGATGGCTTGCACAGTATGCAACTCGACGTAAAGATTAACTGGGACACATGAACGATTGTTGACTGAACGCGGTCGACTCGGTTGTAGGTGATAATGGTCCGATAAGATGGAAATGAATGGCTTGTGGAAGAAGCAGTGGAACGAAGCGGTGACGAACGATGATGCGGTAGAGGCTTCGACGGTAATGACGTACTACGAAAACTAACGAAAAACCAGAAGTGACGATGGAGGAGACGCGGCGGAAGGTGGACAACTGAAGAAACGGAAGGTAAAGAGCAGACGGACAACGCGATTGTAAGCGACACGCGACGGTCGGCTACCGGCATGTGAGACAGAGTCGGACGAAGAACGCAGCCGGCGGGGTGGTCGGAGCAAGGCAACGGCTAGGGTTTAGGTTTGTGAAGAAGAAGATGAATGAATAGTAACCTCATGCATTACGAGGTCCTATTTAAAGAAATATTATTATTATTATTATTATTATTACTTTTACATTTACTTTTTCCTTTTTTTCTCAATATTTTCCAACTAAACCAAATAAATCTTCTCTTTCTTAATTTAAATCTCCATCCAATCAACTTTCTATTTCTTATCATAATTATCTTTTATTAAATAATTATTATATTTTTCATTATATAATTATTAATTTAAATTTCTTTTTCTCTCTCCACAAATACCATATCTTTTCCTTAGCAAATTACATTTTAACAAATATAATTATCCTTTTCATTTGAGAAACTTACATAAATGTAACAAAACACATAACTATTTACGACCCGTATACCAAAGTCCATAAAGTTAGCCATTTTTTAAATATTCAAGGTTTGTCCTTCCATCTTTCTTTTGCAATTCGTCTTCCTTCTGCGATTTCGTCTTTCTTCTTTCTTTTTTTTTCTACAATTTCTTTCCATCATCTTTCTTATTTTTCAATTCTTTATTTACTTCGTTTAATCTTTACATCGTTTTTCTTGTTTTCCTCTTCTTTTTTTTTTTTTTTTTGCTTTCCATCGTCTTTCTACTTTTCCTCTTCTTTTTTTCGTTGCGATTTCTTTCCATCGTATTTCTTCTTTTCATTTTTTTATGTCATTTACAAAAAATTACAAAAATCTAAAAGATCATGTATACTCCTATATAATTATCCAAAAAATTTAACTTTAAATTCAAATAATTATATACTCCTATATAATTATCCAAAATTCTCTCAAATACAAATCTCCCAACACAAATCTCCTAAAACAACCAATTCCTACATAAATTCCAAAATTCAATTAATTGGAAATTTTCCCAAAGGATCTAATTAATTCTAATTTCTACAAATCAAGGATTGCCACAATTAAAACATATAACACGCGAAAAATTTCAATAATTGCCAAAATTTAACTTAGGATAATTAAACTTCAAATTACTTAATTTGGGGCGTTACATGGCCTAATAATTCATTTTCCATAAGAGCAAGTAATACTTGATAATTCATTGGATTGAAGAATCTTCTGGTTCTTTAATGGTCATGAGAATTTTCAATAATTCTTCTCATCATTATTGACCCAGGATGACCTAATCGATCATGCCAAACAGTAAACATATTTAAATTCATGAACTTTGGGTTCATGGTTGCATATGTTTCAATTACTCGTATATGAATATAATATAATCCAGAAGAAAAGGCAGGCAATGTTTCCAATATACGTTTCTCATGTGAAATAATAAATGTAATATAAAGATATTTTATATTATTTTTATTGTTAGTTTCAACATGACAACCATTTTGACGTATATCTTTGAAACTCAATAAGTTTTTCTTTTACTTACTAGATAACAAAGCATTACTGATTGTGAATTATTTTGTTCCTTCAGGCAAAATAAGGTTTGTTTTACCAAAACCACCAATCAAGTTTGTAGAATTTGATATTATATTGACCTTTGCTTAAAGCATTGTCAATGTAGAAAAATATTTTTTACTTTTAAGTATTGTGTGCGTTGTTCCACTATCTACAAAACAAAAGTCTTCAATATTCATCTTTAAGTCAGCCAAAATATGTGAAATGTCCATAATTTTTCATTAAAAAATCCGATTACAATAAGTCTCTTGGTAAAAAGAAAAAAAACTAACCATGAAATGTAAATAATTTAAATGAACTTGTAAATGTTAAATAGAGAAAACACTAAAACATAATGTAAATATTAGTTTTGGACATTATCATAAACTCTGGCACTTCCACATTCTTCCCTTATTCCTTCAACGAGGCTTGATAGAGGTCGACTAAGAGCTTGGATGTATGATAAGTATGAGTCCAATGACCATTCATACCACAACGAAAGCATTGATTTTCACCACTTTTAATTTTCTTAATTTGTGGAGTCTTCCTTTTACGATCATCATTTGTGGTTTTCTTGAAATCTAAATGATTATTACCACGTAATGTAAAATTACTTCTTTCCCTACCACGACCACGACCTCGACCTCGACTATTAATATTATTTGAAAATACAACATTCGCTTCAGGGAATGGTGTTGCTCCAGTTGGTCGAGATTCATGGTTATTCATTAATAACTAATTATTTTGTTCAGCCACAAGAAGGCTTGATATGAGTTTAGAATACTATTTAAAACCTCTTTCTCGATATTCCTGCTGTATGAGCATATTTGTGACATAAAATGTTGAAAAGGTTTTCTTTAACATATCTTCATCAGTAACTTTTACTCCACATAAAAATAATTTTGAATAAATTTTAGATAAAGTGGAATTATAACCACTTACTAATTTAAAATCTTGAAACCTTAAGTCATTCAATCATATCGAGCTTTAAGAAGAATCACACTTTTTTTATGATCATATCTTTCTTTTAATCTTTGCCATATTCGAGATTTTAAATTAAGGAGTTGTTATTTGTCTTTGTGGATTTAAGAAAGTTTTATCATCTTTTAGGTAGTAATGACCTCAGCTCAGTATAAAGAGTTGGGTCGTTACAGTTGGTATTAGAGCCTAAGTTTTAGGTTATGCAAACTGATTTTCGATGTAAGTTTATTTTTTGTTTGTGCCCTATGGCTAACACGGTTCCTCGTTACTCGCCAGGTATGTTTTGTGATTTATGAAGATGTTATGAATATAACTTGCCTGAATTAAACTAGATAATGTATGAATGTTAGGATTGCGTTGTGAAAACTTCTGCTGGTTGAATTTTTAGGAAAAATGTCGCAATGTAGAGGTGCACATAGAGGTCGTAGGAGATGTAGAGGAGTTGGACGTACCCAGCCTGAAGAGCAACTGCTGTACAAGCTGCCAACTCTATTGCAACTGTAACTCAAGCAGACCTCGCTGCAATGGAGAAGAGATACCAAGATATGCTAAGAGATGCATTAGCACCTGCTCCTGCTCAGACCCCAGTGGAACCCCAGATTGTGCCAAACCAACTACCTGTAGAGGCTAAGCATCTGAGTGACTTCAGAAAGTACAACCCCAAGATGTTTGACGTGTCCATGGATGATCCCACCAAGGCCCATATATGGTTTACTTCTGTACAGACCATCTTTAGGTACATGAAGTGCCCTAACGACCAGACAGGTCAGTGTGTAGTATTCTTTTTTACTGATAGAGGCACCGCCTGGTAGGAGACTGTAGAGAGAATGTTGGGTGGTAATGTGAACGAGATAACTTGGAAGTAGTTAAGAAGAGTTTCTATGAAAAATTATTCTCTACTAGCCTGAGGTATGCTAAGCAGTAAGAGTTTCTAAACCTGGAGCAAGGTGATACGATACAAAGTTTTATATGGTGTCCCATTTTGCCCCTGATGTGGTAGGGAACGAGGCTGCCAAGACTGACAAGTTTGTTAGTAGTCTCCGACTAGATCTCTATGGCTTTGTTCGAGCCTTCAGGCCGACCATGGATATAAGTCTGCACGAGAGAGTTGATTCGTCCAGGGCTACTGGAAGAGGGTCAACCCTAGGTTAAAAGAGGAAGGCTGAGTTGTAGCGTACTGTAGCGCCACAGAGGAATCTGAGATTAGGTGCTATTTTTCAGTGGCATCCTCAGGAGCTTGCTGCAGCAAGATGGACTTTGAGAGAGCTACCTACCTGTTATAGCTTTGAGAGATGTCATGGAGGATGTTGCTACAAGCGCAAGCAATTAAGGCATATAGCTGACTTTTGTCCTCAGAAACTATTGGAGACTACCTCGAACAAGACTTCTCCTTCCTAGTAGGGAAGAGTTTTTACCACTACTCGTTAGGAGGCCAAGCAAGCTGGTACTATTGGGACAGGTACGCTCGAAATCCTGGGGCACTTCACGTTTGTGTTGTTTCACTTTGGGTCATATCATTCTTTCATATCCTTAGTATTTCTTCAGCATATGTGTTTAGAGGTAGAACTATTGAATAGTATACTATCTATTTCTACTCCATCGGAAGAAGTTATGTTGTCTAGAGAAGAGATAAAAGCATGTCAAGTAGAGATAGAAAACCATGTGTTAGATGTAACTTTGCTGGTTTTAGACATGCGAGATTTTGCTATAATCCTAGGCATGGATTGGTTATCTGCTAACCATGCAAGTATTTATGGTTCCTAGAAGGAGGTAGTTTTTAACCATCCTTCAACGACTAGTTTCAAGTTTAAGGGGGTAGGGACTGTGGTCCTAACCAAAGTTAGCTCAGCTATTAAAGCTAGTAAGGTACTCATCCAGGGTACTTTGAGTATCTTGGCTACCGTAGTAGACACCACCTCCTAGAGATATCAATTTTGCTATTGAGTTAGAGTCAGACACTGCTCCAATATCTGGAGCTCCTTATCGAATGGCCTCAACTAAGCTGAAAGAGCTGAAGGTCCAGTTGTAGAAGTTCGTAGACAAGAGTTTTATTCGACCTAGTGTGTCACCTTAGGGAGCACCAATACTGTTTGTAAAGAAGAAGGATGGATCGATGCGTCTTTGCATTGATTACAGAAAGCTGAATAAGGTGATAGTCAAGAACCACTATCCATTACCCATAATTGATGATTTGTTTGATTAGTTACAAGGAGCGATTGTTTTCTCTAAGATTGGTTTAGGTTCAGGCTATGACCGGTTAAGGATTAGAGACAGTGATATTCCTAAGATTGCTTTTTGTTTCTGATATAGACATTACGAGTTCATTGTAATGTCCTTTGGCTTGACCAATGCTCCTGCTGTATTTATGGATCTGATGAATAGAGTGTTTAAGGATTTCTTATACACTTTTGTTATAGTTTTTATTGATAACATCTTGGTTTACTCCAAGAAAGAGGCGGAGCATGAGGAGCATTTGCATCTAGTTTTCGAGACTCTTCAAGCCAATAAGCTATATGATAAATTTTCTAAGTGTGAGGTTTAGCTGAAGAAGGTGTCTTTTCTTGGCCATGTAGTATCTAGTGAGGGAGTCTGTGTAGACCCAACGAAGATTAAAGTTGTTACTAGTTTTCCTAGACCCTCTATAGTAAGAGAAGTTCGTAGTTTTTTGGGCTTAGCAAGTTAATACAGAAGGTTCATGGAAGATTTCTCTCGTAAAGCAAGTTCTTTCACTCAGTTGACCAAGAATAGGACTTCTTTTATTTGGAGCCCAGCATGTGATAGTAATTTCCAGGAGCTTAAGTAGAAGCTTATGTCTGCGCAAGTCCTTATAATGTCAGATGGATCTGGAAGTTTTGTAATGTACAATGATGCCTCTAAGAAAGGACTAGGTTGTGTTTTGATGCAACAAGGTAAGGTGGTTGCTTATGCATCTCGTCAGTTGAAGAGTCATGAGCAGAGCTATCCTACCCATAATTTAGAGTTGGCAGCAGTGGTTTTTGCACTGAAGATATGGAGACACTACTTGTATTAAGAGAAAATACAAGTCTTTAATGACAACAAGAGCCTGAAATACTTCCTCAACCAGAAGGAGTTGAATATGAGACAAAGAAGATGGCTGAGTTAGTAAAGGACTATGACTGAGGGATTCTATATCACCCAGTTAAGGCAAATGTGGTAGCTGATGTGCTTAGTAGGAAGGTGTCACTTTTAGCAGCACTTAATACTGAGCAGACCCCTTTACCTAAAGACTTTGAGAGAGCTGAAATTGTAGTTTCAGTATGGAAAGTTACCTTACAGTTGGCTTTGTTGTCAGTACAGCCGACCTTAAGATAGAGGATTATTATTGCTCAGCTAAATGATTCATATTTGGTTAAGTAGTGTCGCCTGGTAAAAGGAGGGCAAGATGAGGAGTTCTCGATATTCTTAGATGATGGACTTATGTTTGAGAGGCGCTTATGCATCATAGCAGACAATGTAGTTAAGATTGAACTTTTGACTGAGGCCCATAGTTTTCCATTTTCTATGCATCCTGGAAGTACGAAGATGTACCAGGACTTGAAGCGCATTTACTGGTGGTGAAATATGAAGAAAGAAGTGGCAAACTTCGTTAGTAGACGTTTGGTGTGCTAACAGGTGAAGGCCCCAAGGCAGAAGCCAGCAGGTTTGTTGCAACCCTTAAGTGTGCCAGGATGGAAGTGGGAGAATGTGTCTATGGATTCCATCACGGGACTGCCTAGGACTCTAAAGGGTTATACGCTGATTTAGGTTGTTATTGACCAACTTACAAAGTCAGCTCATTTCATTACAGGGAAATCCATTTACACTGTCAACAAGTGGGGACAGTTATATATGACGGAGATAGTAAGACTACATGGGCTGCCAGTATTTATCTAATCTCATTATATGAGGTTAGATTTCAGCACAACATTTCACTTAGATCATTGGTCAAACATAGCGTTTCAGCACAACATATCACCTTCGAAGATATGTTGCAAGCTTGTGTGCTGGAGTTTTATGGGAGTTAGGACTCTCATTTGCATTTGATGGAGTTCTCCTATAATAACAATTACAAGGCTACCATTGGTATGGCATCGTTTGAGGCTTTGGTTGGTGAGCAGAGAATGTTAGGCCCTGAGTTAGTTCAGACCACCAATACAGCCATACAGAAGATTAGAGCTCGTATGTTGACAACGCATAGCAGATAGAAGAGTTACGCTGATGAACGGCGTAAGGAACTTGAGTTTGATGTAGGGTACATGGTTTTTCTGAAGGTAGCACTTATGAAGGGTGTTTAGAGGTTCGAGAAGAAGGGAAAGCTAAGTCCACGTTTCGTAGGAAGAATCACACTTTTTTTAGGATTATATCTTTCTTTTAAACTTTTTCATAGTTCATAGGGACTTTTTACCGTAAGATATTCAATCTTTAGTCTCTCACGAAGATGGTGTCGAAGAAAAACCATGGCTTTCGCCTTTTCTTCACTTGAAGTCGTGTTTCCTTCTTTAATCGTTTCTATAAGATTCATGGAATCTAAATGAATTTCAGCATCAAGCACCCATGATAAATAATTATCACCATTGATATTAAGAGCTAGAAATCCTAATTTAGTAAGACCTGACATGGTAAACCTATATCAAAGAACAAAGAAACTAACTTATCTTATAAATTTAATAAACATGTCATGTAACACTCAAAATTTTTTAGGTATATTTTAACAGTTTATATTAATTTTGAGGATTTAAAAAAAATTTTGTGTTAAAATTTATTTGGTTTAGAAGAGAAAAGAAAAAGAAAAAGAAAATGAACGGTGTAAATTTTAATAATATGATATAATATAAAATAATAAAATAATAATATAATATGAATTTTATATTATTATTATTATTATAATTATTATTATTATTATTATTATTATTACTACTTAATATATATTTTTAAAAAAAACCTAAATCTCTCTTTTTTTCTTTCTCGCGCACAGTCAGCCCCCGCCTTGCGCTTTCTTCTTCTTCTTCTTCTTTTTCCATCAGCCACGCCTCTCCCCCAACTCTTATCTTCAATCTCTTCTCTCCTCTTCTCCGTCCACCGTTACAGCCGTCGAGCCCCTATCATCTTCCTGTGTGTTGTTTGATGAAGCCCAATTACCAACCTCGCGCATCTCCTCATCTGTCGGCCAGATCTGTCTCAGTTTTTATGACCGATAGTAGCGTGGTGGAGTGGTTTACGTCGCGTCTTTGGTCTTCCTTTATCCATCAACCGTCGGCCATCTCAGTTCCTCTCTGTCCTTCGTTCGTCGCGGCTTGACGAGAACACAACCATCGCCCAAGCTTCCTTCTTCTCCTTTGTGTTGTCGTCCGCCGCATGAAGTCACACAACTGAGCCGACACTGGTTTCCTCCAAGCCGACTTAACCAAGTCGAGCTGCGAGCCAAGCCACGAGCTGAGCTGAGCTGCAAACTGAACCGCAAGCCAAGCCAATTCCAGCCAACTCTAGCTGACCCGACCCGAGCTACCTCCCAACCAAGCCGATTTTCCAAGTTAATCTCCCTATTCACCGAGCCACATAAGTTGTGTCCCTCCAGGCTGAGTCACAGTTAGTCGTTGGTAAGGGTGATTTAATAAGTTCCTAATGTTTTCTATAGTCTATTGGTGTATAAATGTTGGAATAAGTCAGTGGATGTTGCTTTGGAGCGTTTTAAATGTGGATTTTGGTGGTGTCATCATTTAAATCCTTATGTTTGTGTTTAGGTGGATTCGTTTGGACATTAACTTGAACAAGGATTGTAGTTAAATCTCAGGTAAGGGATTTCTTACTACTTGACCCCAAACCAAGACAAGAAACTGTTGGAATTAATGTCCTAAAACTCATAGTTTGTAATCTTATTATTTTTAATAAAGTTGTTATTGAGAACTGTTTTTGAGTAAACTTGAACTTTTTGTAGAGAGTAAACGTGGATTAAGTTCGATTAAATAGTCTAAATAGTCTATAGTATATCATGTGGCCCACTTTATGAATAAAACAAATGATGTAATCCTGAATCGTTCATGTAGAGACATGAAAGAGGAGGCATCTTATGTAAAAGGTTTACAGAAGACAGTACCATGAAATAGTCACTTTTACGTAATAACGCCGTTTACTGTTTAAAACTGACTATCTCGTTTTTGAATGACCTAGGTAACTTAATCTTAATCCTGAGCTAACTACGAACTCCTGTTCACACGAGATTATCCTTTGATCTTCGTAGGTGAAGGCAGCTCACTCGTGTTGGCTGCCCAATAAGCCTTCCATTTCAGGGATAAGATCGGGTGAATAGTTGGGAACATTGGGTGCAAGACGAAATTAACTCCTACTCGCTTTAGGGTTAGTAGATAGGTCGTTCCCTTATGAACTGAATCCAAGTCTTGAACATAAGGGCCCCAACCTCTCATTGGCTTGAAAGGGATTCGGTTTATAGGTTGGACCTTAAACCAAATGTTTAATAGTCGATCAGTGGGACTTAAGGAACAAGATGTAGTCTCAAGGGTAAAAACGGTATTTTGACCAAGCTGAGGTTACGAATAACTTCTGAAGCTTACTGATCATGGCTATATCAAATGGAAAGATGTCACACCCCCTCCCGGACTACCTGCTACCTTAGACCGAAAGATGGCGTGAAGCCAACGAACAACGCTTTTCTAAACCTGTATCTGTCGACTCTACTTAAAACTTTGATGTGATGAACTTGCCAATCTAGTATATAAACTATTATACATGCAACAAAACACAGCGGATCCTAGGCTAGTCAAACACATACATGAACTGTACCTCAAAATTTACTAATTTCACGAGTAAACCTAAAGACACCTTAATCAAAATATAACCAACAAAAATTTACACAACTACGGCTCCTAAAGCTTATACAAACTGTGGAGTATCTATAACATACAAAGGTGTATATACATCATAACAAAACAGACTCTATGCCCAACTCAAAACACATACTGGCAATCGAAAACGGAGCTTCAGTAGACTAAGGTAGTCTATCAGGTACCGGGAACTCAATCTCTACCTGGAAAATGGGTAATACATTTTGGAAAGGGTGAGCTATATAACTCAGTGAGTGACTCAGTTGAAAACTATGAATTTAAAGATAAGAGCACGTGAAAACTTTACACATATAAATCTGTTTATACAAGTCATAAATGTAAACATGTAGCACTAAGAATAGCTTCCTCAAATACTTAGCATGTTCGTCCTTGAAATCTAACGAAGCATATCAAGTATATCTAAACATTTTAACTAACATGACAAATCTACGTTGTGTAGGGTACACCCAGTACAATAACGTTTACAAGCTCTACGATGTAGTGGGGCCCGCCTAGCACTCACGACAGCATCGTTGTTACGGAGTACACTCAACGTCAACAACGGAATCTAACCTGTGTGCACACGGTAATCTCTAGCCTCAGACTCAAGATCTCAGTCATGTAGTTAATGAAAAGAACATGCCTGCTTATAAATTTTACACAAAGCTCGAACTTTACTCAACTTTTCGTTGAAAACTATAGTTCTTAAAACAAAACTTCTTACTAACTCATGCTTCGCTTAAAACATTGTGGTTTAAATACTTTCCAAACATTTAATATCTATGTGCTAGCATAAATTTCTTTATGAAATCTAGTCTCTAAATGTATACTTGAAAATAGTCATGAAATTCAATACCTTTCATGGCTTCGTAAGTAAACATTTATCGCATTCAATCATAATAACAGTTATGGAAAATATTTCAAAATTGGTTTTATCACTCACCGTCTTGGGCTAGATCCTTAGACATAAGCCCGATTTAATTCTTCTCGGCCTACTGACAACTCAACCGAGTATTAGAACTCTAAACATTCTGGTTTTCTAAAGATATATATAACATGTCGCACCAAAGATGATGCTCACGAAAACAAAGCTTAAGAAATAAAATCCTATTTCAACAGCTCTCTGAAATTTCCAAATTTCTAACATAAACTTCAAATGACTATAACTTTCTCAATACTTAACCAAAATGAGTGTTCTTTAAATCAAAATCTTCATTTTGAGATCCTCTAAAACTTACCTGAAGACATATAAATCTGATTCCTTGTGAATAAACTCAGATAACCCTCGAAACATAACCACTTCCTGAACCCACGCACACGATCCTTTTAATTTGTCCCTACAATTTAACTGTTTTTTAGTCGTTTTTGGTTCATGATTCTTCATGAAAGTTGTAGTCAATTGAATAAGCTTTCCAACCATAGCAAATAGAGATCCTAACTCCACCGGTACACTCTGAAATACAAGAAAAACCAGAGACCTTATGATTTTGAGTGAAAACTAACTGCCCTGTTTTCTTCATCAAAAAGCACCCAACGAATATCCGAATTTGCTCAAACTTTCTTCATGAAATTTGTTTGAAAATGAGTTAAATTTCAGTAAATGTAAATCTCACCTCTTAATTCCTTTTGAAGAGTTCAAACCGAATTAAAAACCAGTGATGTGTAGAATGAACCAAGATTCAACCATGAATACACTTTGCTTGAGTTCTCCTTCTCTTTTTCAACCTCAAAATTCTAGTAAAATTCCTCTTCTTCTTGCAAACTCTCTCTTAAATGTTCTCTGCAAATTGAAGAAGGAAAAGAATGGAAGTTTGATGAGAATTTTTCTTCAAAATGCTTGGGGGGTGAAGGGAAGAGAAGAAGAAGAAAAAAAGAAAAAATTAAATTTTCTTCTCTTTTTTTTCTTTTTATCCTTTCTTTTCTTTAATTTATTTAATAAAACCATTTAATATATATATATACACTTAATTTCCATTTTCTTTTCTTTTTTTTCCACATTTAAAGAAATTAAACCAAGAAAATATTGGGTTTACAATAGATATATTTTTGTCCACCTGATATAACCATGATGAGTAAGTTGATCATTCATAGGTTGCTCGTAATCTTGGCTGGGTCAAAATACCATTCTACCCCCGAAATTACACCTTGCTATTACATTCCCATCTATTACATTCCTATCTCTAGATTTTTAATCCTATCCTTGTCTCCTTTTTATGAAATTTAATGTTTCGAGGATAGGTGAGAGACATGTGGGGTCTAATGGGAGCTACTTGGTAGATTTATGAACTCAAACATTTGTTATTTACTTTGGATGTTCTTAGTGTTGAAACTTCTCTGGCACTTATTTAAATGTGATTTTGCTAAATGGTATGTAGGGTTAAGAAGTCCAATCCTACAACAAGTCTATTGTCAAAAAACAATAAAGGTAAGGAAGGAAGATGCTTGAAGCATGTGTGTGGGTTTGAAAATATAAATTTCATTCAACTACTCATATTTTTCTTGGCCATGAGTACATAATTCTCTTTATGTTCTTAATTACCATATAAATACAACTTATTTAAGTTGAACAATAGAGTATGATTCCAATAAGAAGGAGAATGATGCATAAAAATTCGTTTGAAAATAAGAGCAAGTTGGAAAAGATAAAATGCTTGTTTATCACAATTTTTCTTCTTTTGATGTAGGATTCTAAGGAAAGGAAATTGAAAGTGAAATGAAGAAGCTACCATAGACGTCTCGGAAGCTCTATATTACGTGAAGAGTCTTTACAAAGGTAAGAAATTACCTTCTTAGACATTTCATGAAAATTTTTTGGTATCTTTATAGTTGATTCAAATATATTATTGATAAGAGATTTAAATAAGATTAAGTTTGTTGATTTAGGGTAATCTACTTCTGGGGGAGTCTGTTTATCTTCATTAGATTTAAATAAAATTTAAGGGGAAGCTTGATTATTTTTAGTTTATGTGAATAATTAAAAAGAGTACTTACTCTAGAAGGAATCTCTTCTAGTTTAATGAAAGTGGTTCACTTGCTTGAATGTTAATAAAATCTTCTTATCTAAGTTAAGAGCTCCCTGGACGTAGGTGGGTTTCATAGGTTTTAGATAACGTGCATAGTGTGCATTGCATTTCTTATCATTTGTGCATTTGGTTTTAATGTGTAAATAATTCAACTAAGAAATTGCACACATGTTTACTACTTCTCACACTTGATCTTGATTTATAATGATCCAACGAAAGGCATGATTCATTACTTTTTGTTGATAAGTACCATATTGAAAAACAATGAAACATTCAACAATTGTAGTTGGAGATAAGTAATGCTCTTACTAATAGTAGATACAACAACACACACATATAGTAGAGACTGTATATGTTTTGTCCTGCTATGTTGGATCAGATTTTTCGATATATTGATAGTGCTCATATGATCACAATATAAAATCATTATGTCTTGATAGATATCGTATTCAGTGAGCATTTGTTTCATCCATAGCAATTGAGTGCAGCAGCTTGCAGCAACTATATACTCTACCTCAACAGTGGAGAGCGATATGCAGTTTTATTTCTTATTAAACTAAATCATGCAATTTTTTGAATTTATGTCCTAAAACTCGTACTTTGTTATTTGATTCAATAAAATTTATTATTGAATGCTATAATCTTAAAACCAATAAATTAAGGTCTCAAGGCTATTTTTACTG